>NC_051438.1:25343782-25643782 GCF_001649575.2 Kryptolebias marmoratus | reverse complement strand
TTGTCCAAAACACATTTTTTACATGTTTACTATGTTCCATTGTAAATAAAATATGGGTTTAGGAGATTTCTAACTCATTGGCATCTATTTGTATTTACATTTTACACAGCATCTCAACTTTCTCGGAATTGGGGTTGTATTTCTTGACAAATCTGACTCTTTACTTCTCTTTTCCTTTCAGTGACATCTTGCGTTTAAACGAGTGCAGGGTAATTATGTGAAAAATGTTAGAGTTGGAAAGTGAAGCTAACCCCATGGGAGCTGCAGGCTCATACAGTGACATGAGGCCTGGAGGTGAAGTAAAACCAGCCAATGTTGGGAGATAACTCACATTTCCATCAGCCTACTAAGCACATTCCTAATAGGGCTCACAGTCTCGCTCAGGAGATGAGTGGATGTCTTGTATTCGTTATCACAAAGTCACGGCACTCTTATATTTTTTAAATGCCAGCACTGCAACTGATCTCTGGTAATTCATGCTTAATTTAGATATCAGAACCAGCTTTGAAAATGGTGGTGTGGGGTGCTGTAGGGATCATGTTTGATTGGGTTTGATAAAACTCTAATCACAGTCTGCGAAAAAAGGGAGGAAAAATAACAACCTTCATTTGCTTCTGATGATTTTGCTTTTATGGACTTTATGGCCACATGCTGTTGCTGTGTAATTGCAGTCAGGAAGTAATTAATCCTTGATTGGCCTGCTGCACAAAAGTGCTGCAGATTCTAATTACTCCTGATTCTTTCTATTAACAATTTACCTGTCCATCCGTCTGTGTACAAAAGAAAGAAGTCTGCTAAAAATTATATAAAAAGTATTCCATAAGCAGCTTCATTAAAAAGGTCAGTTCCCCTGTAAATTACTTATACACAGCAGCTTTATTCTTACTAATTATTCTCATTACAGTAGTCAATATAGTATATTTTTGATGTATTCTTATAGTGAACACAATAAGGAAGTCCTCAGTTGCACTAATAGGCTGCATGTACAGTAGCCTGAAGGTTTTCCCCGCAAAGCAGTGGAAATGATTGCCTTGCTCTAAATAGCATTTATGTTTCCTTCTAGCTGTGTGGAACCAAACGGTTCATTTGCCTGCATTGAACAGCTCGTTTTATGCACAGAAGGGCATGCTGAAAAGTGGAAGCACGCACACACACAAGGACACGAACTGCATGGTCATTAAAGGACCCCCTCTTCAAAACAATGGCTTGTGTCCTTTCAGGGAGTTGTTCTGTAGCAAAGAGCAGAATTTGATCTTCTCATGCACGCTTGCAAAAGCAAAGGGTAAATCATGCACTGACCTCCAGAGTAGATATGTACAATAAATCTAAACTCCTTTAGGCTTTTTTTAAAATTCATGCTGTCAATGCAAAAACAACAGAAGCTCCTAAAAGACACAGCTCCTGGCTTTCTCAATATTCTCTGAGCCTCTATAAGGCGAGAAAGATGATACCCATTTGGAGCTTATTGGAGCAAATCAGAATTGTCAGCACTGTGGGTTTTTACCTTTTAAACAGGGAAGATGGATAGATAATCACCACATGCCATTCTGGGGGCCAATTACACAGCTTTGTGTGAAATTGGAAAACCTGTTCTTTCAGAGCCCTAATGGATGTTCTGGTCATTAGTTATTTGAGAGTCTTCTCTGGCTGTAATCAAACGTGAAACATTGCGTTAAGCGCCCATAAAGGAACAGCTGCCTCTCTAAGTGACCTTCTGTCTATGAGAACCCAACTGTCAGCCGTGTGGTGTTTTGTGACAATTATTATGTGTAACTTCATAAAAAACAGCTCTTTTCGCAGTGGTTGCATCTCATTTTTATGTCTTGCTCTTGCTTGTATTTACTTTTCTTGGTCGGTTAAGTGGCTGTAAGCCTTTCATAACTTGCATACAAGGCAGATGAATATCTTTACCATCTGCTGATTCTTCAAAGTCATGTTTCTCAACTTCTTGTAAAATTTTAGCCAATTCCAATAAAACATTGTTTTACTTTAAATTTGGCCACCAATGAGAGTACAATACCAATCTGTTGTCTGACTCTCCTTTTCTTTTCTTTTTTTTGTGTTTTTGCTTCAGGTGACCATCTGTCTAGTCAACAGGCCCCACCTCCCCTCCCACCAGCCCCGCCCCCACACAAGCAGCACCCGTCCATCACCTCGCTGAGCCGCAGCTCGCTGGCCAATCAAAGGAGCCCGAGTCCACCCCCCACAGCCGGCCTGGCGGCTGACTTGCAGAGTACGGCGGAATGCGTCCAGCTGCAGGACAGCTGGGTGCTGGGCAGCAATGTGGCCCTGGAGAGCAGGTGAGCGACCCATGTAGACCTACAGCAGAGCAGGAAAGTCTGAGTCCAGGTGTCATAATCACTGACTCAGAAAGCAAAATAAAATCAAATAAATGCAATTAGGCAAGTTTCACTGTATTATTGCTTGCCACCGAAGACAAAAGGCAATAATGTTTTTGCCAGTTTCTGTCATATGTGCATGTAGGTGTTCATTTGTTTGTACTGTTAGCAAAATATCTCTACAAACAATTGATGGATTTTAATGGAACTCTCAGGAGGTAATCATTGCATAAACATGTACAGCTGATTTACTTTTGGAGTCAGACCCATCCAAGATGGCTGCCACAGTTAAGCAACCTTTGTAAGCACAAAAATGGTTAAAATTCAGCCAGTTTCACAGATTTTGAGCTAAAATTTGCTGTGTTTGTAGTTAAGAAGGATTGCTAACATATACTCTGAGCAATAACTAATTGAACACAATATGCTTTTAAAATGTTGCCAATAATTCTTTAAGTAAACCATGTCTGTCTGTTAGCAAAATATCTCATAAACCACTGGAAAGTTCTTCGTGAAACTCTCAGAAAGTAATCATTGGATGTACATCTACAACTGATTAACATTTGGAGTCAACCCCATAAATCATTTTTTTTTATAAAGTTTAACCAAAACAGCTAGGATTTTGTCCATTCTCAGCATAAGATTATTCTAGTTTAAAAGTTTGGCATAAAAGACAGCTGGCAACGTGCATTTTTTTTCAAGGAAATTCTAGACCTTTAATTTTTTTATTTTAGTTGTCTCAGTTAATGCTCCAAACCCTTCCCTTTCATGCCTTATACGTTTTTAATTAAAACCTTTGGGAAAAAGTAATATGTATAACTTTGTTTTACCACTTAACTTTGATTTTACTTTTTGCTTTATGTTATATGGCTTAAATCCGGTTCTCTGTTTCATCAATCCACTGGCGTGGTTCACGTGTTCGTTAGAAATGAAATAATAGCCCAAATTCCGAAAACTCACAGCCATGATTCATGAGCGAGCTGGAATTTGCTTTTGTGAGCACAAAAACAAACTAAAAAAGACCCACTAATTATCTCTGGCTGGTGATGTTATTAGTCTTTTCGTGTTACTCTTCTGAACATGAGTGGGTAATAAAAAGGATAATTAACTCAAGGATTTAGAATATTTAAGGATTATTTTAGACCAGTTTTAACCTCCTTTCACCCATCAAGTAACCTGTGACACACTCAACCTACTTCCGAATGTAATACCACTCAGCTGAAGAGGTAAACTATTGGCAACTGTGATCATGTTTCATGGAACCAAGCTTGCCTCCCACTGTGCGATTTCTGGTTGTCGTAAACGACCGGCACATGTCACACTGTGCGAGCTTGAGATTGGAAAATCTTGATAGTAGCCTGTGTCACACTGCATGAAGCAAGATTTGATCGTTGCTGGACTACATGACTTTTTGCTGACAGAGAATCGAGTGCAAAGTACAAAGATCCAACAGAGATAACATTTCAATACATATCATAACATTAAAAAGAAATGAAGTGTTGGCGCCGATGCTCTAATTATTATATTCAGGCACTAAATAGTGAGGAGGATGAGAAAACAGACAGCTGACGATGCTTTTCATGCCTCGGAAAAAGACACTGGTTGCAGCAGCAGTGATGCTGCAGGACTTTCTCAGAAAATTTCTGACACTGATTGGTATTTGTCATTTGGTCATAAAACTGCTGAATCAGCTGTCAGTGAACCCATCGCACGTATTGACCACAGACCACCAATTCAATCTCACAAACAAAGAGTTTCTTATGATTTTTCTCACAACAAAAATTTTGTCTAAGATGGCCGATATTTGCACAGTGTGACACCAGCTTTAGATCAGGCTGATTCTTCTTTAGTCAACTATAAATTTAAATTTATGCAAAGAAAGAACACCCAACTTTGCTTTAATGTTAATAACATAAACTCAGAAATTCAAAATAATTTAAAAAAAGCCTTATTGTCAGGATTTGGTCATCTTTGGTTTGGTTTCTTGTATTACGGGTTTTGTTTCTTCTGTTCCCTGTGTTTAGTTTATTCCCCGGTGTTAATGGTTTGTTTTGTCGTTCTGCTCCCTGTGTTCCTTGTGCATCACTCACTCTCCCTCAGTAGTTCTATCAGTCTGCTTCAACCACCCACACCTGTTCTGTGTTTCTAATCAGTCACCTGTTTCCACGCCCTCGTTATCCTCAGCCTTTAACACCTGGCCATTCTCCTCATTTACTCGCTGGTTCGTTGTCACGTCCACGTGCTGTCTGGGTTTCCTCGTGTCTCACCCTCGTGTTTTTGCAATCCTTGTTTTTGTAAGTTTTTGTTATTTAGTTTTAGTTGCTGCCACATCAGCCTTTTGTTTTGTTTCTTTTTGTAAATAAATTAGTTTTTCGTTGGGTTTCTCCTTGTCTGCCTGCATTTTGGGTTCAACCAACTCTCCCTAATGTGACGCTTGTAGTAAATAGTGTATTACTCAGATATAAAGACATTGTAGTAGAACTCAATAAGTTTATACTTACCCGATCTTAATTTCGAACATAACGTTGGATTGTTCTATTGTAAATAGTGTGTATTTACACTTTTTTTTTTTGTTTGTTTTGGGGTTTTTTTTGTTTCTACCTTGTTCAAACTAAACTAAAATTTTAAGTCAGAAATATTTTATGTGATGTCCGTCACTGACAACCTAATATTTCAGCTGAAAACTTCTTTCAACATCAAATTGATTTTCTAGCCTTTTTTCCTGCAGTGTAGTTCAGTAAGCCTGTTTTAAAAATCTGTCTATACTGTAGTTTTCTTAGTTTTTATCTTTATAAGATTTATTCACAATGGAACATCATAAGCACATCAAATGTTGAAACTTCAAAAATTGTTCTATTTTTGGGGAAAAGAATAAGATATATTTTAATTTGATGGCAGCAACACATCTTAAAAAGGTTGGGACAGAGGCAACAAAAGGCTGTAAAAGTAAGTAGTAACAATAAGAACAGCAACTGGAAAAGGCTTGATCAAGTGCATTTCACACATCTGGAAATGCAGAACAGTATATATGGGTTTTAGAACAACATATTTTACATCCAGCAAAAAACTGATTCAAATTCATGATTGTAGAACTAGATTCCTCCATCAGGCAAAGGGAAGCTGTTTGCGTACTCCATGAGAAGTCACAAAATCGACTCTCAGTCAGTCACATTGTTGAATGACAAAATTTGAGTTATTTTGTTCTCACAGCAGCTTTGTTTGCTTCTCAACAAACGCCTGGACGAACTGTCCAGCACTTTGCGGTAAGTATTATGTGATTGGTTAGAAGTTGCTGTGGGCGTGTTTATGCTTTAATGAAGTCATTTTGGCTACTGCTTTGCTGAGAAACAGCTGGCTGAGGCTGTTAGAAAATACAGCTGTCTTTACAACTGTTTTAGCAAAACGTATAAACCTATGAACTTAAAAAGTCACAGACGGCTCTTTGTGGCTGTGACTGTCTCAGTCGGTTTAATAAACACGTCTGATCAGGGGAAGGGAAGCAGAATTCTGTATAAAGACGGGAGAGTTGAAAATCCGATGGGAAGAAACCAGTTTTAACGCTGTAGTTTTAATGTGTAACGTTTTAATGCCATTGCACCATCAATGGGTCTCCTCAACTCCCAGAGGAGGCTTCATAGTGGTAAACATGGCTGTCACCCTCCACGGGCGGCACTACATTCAAAGGAGGTGAGGCAACCAACAGGATTTGGTGAAGTATTCTTTATTGGGGCTGCAGTTCACCAACTCACCGACACCCATCTCCTACTGCCAAGCACAGCAGCTGGCTTTAGCTCCTGGCCTCCTCCACCCACACCAGGTGAAGGGGTGACAAAACAACAACAAATTATTTACAACTCAACACAAAATAAAGGGTACAAATAAATATTTACATACATGCAACCTAAAACAACTAATCCTAAATTCAATCAAGAACTTAAATCAAACTTAACATAAATCAAACTTAACATAACTTTAGAGCATTATCCTTCCTGCTCAAATGGTATGCTCCACCCTTCCCCAGGAGACACACCAGGAAGGTAAACCCCAATTAACACAACTCAAACTGAAATAAAGAAATGAAACAAAAAATATCTATTCTATAAATTAATGGGGATGGAGCCCCTGGTCTCCATCACATTTCCTCCCCCCTTCACCCAGGACAACAGTTGTTCAATCCTCATACATTCTAGACAGACAGTCAGCAACAAGGTTAGACTTCCCTGACCGATATTGCACTGTAAAATCAAAAGGCTGCAATGACAGATACCATCTTGCGATACGCATATTAGAGTCTTTCATTTGGTGCAACCATTTCAGCGCCCTATGATCTGTTTCAAGGGTAAAATGGCGCCCCAACAAATAGTACCGTAGTGATTCCACAGCCCACTTAACTGCGAGGCATTCTTTTTCAACTGTGGAATACCTGGTCTCTCTGTCCTGAAGTTTCCTGCTGAGAAAAACAATAGGATGTCTCTCACCATCAATGTCCTGCATCAACACTCCACCAAGGCCTACTCCAGAGGCATCAGTTTGCAGTATAAACGGGACATCAAAGTCTGGACTGTAGAGAACAGAGTCACTGGAGATTGCAGACTTCAGGTCCTTAAAAGCTTTATCACATTTCTCAGTCCACTTGACTTTATTTGACGCAGAGACTTTTGTTAAATCTGTAAGAACAGCAGCCCTCTCTGCAAAATGGGGAATGAACTTACTGTACCACCCCACTAAGCCAACAAAAGCACGGACCTTCCTTTTAGTTGTAGGAACTGGGTACGTGTGAATAGCTTCTACTTTCCCTACTTGAGGTCTAACTTGTCCATGTCCCACTACATAACCTAGGTACTCTACCTGCCTCTGAGCCAACTTACACTTGTGAGGGTTAATTGTGAGCCCCGCAGAACTGATGAGCTGTAAAACATGCTGCAGATGATTAACATGCTCCTCCCACGTCTGGCTGAAAATCACCACATCATCCAGGTATGCTGCAGCAAAGTCAGATGCCTCCATCAGCACCTGGTCCATGAGGCGCTGAAACGTCGCTGGTGCCCCCTGTAGGCCAAAGGGCATCACCTTGAACTGGAAAACCCCAAAAGGTGTTTTAAAAGCAGTCAACTCTTTCGCCTCTGATGCCAGGGCCAGTTGCCAGTAGCCCTTGCTGAGGTCAAGTGTGGTAATAAAATTACACCTCCCCACTCTCTCCAAAAGTTCATCAATGCGAGGCATTGGATAGGGGTCAAACTTAGAGACACTATTGAGGTATCTAAAATCAATACAAAATCTTAAAGTGCCATCCTTTTTTGGTACTAGCACTACTGGACTGCACCATTCACTCACAGAGGGCTCAATGATCCCCAGCTCCAACATGAACTGCATCTCATTCTTGAGTTGTGGGACAAGACGTTCTGGAACCCTGTAGAACTTCCTGCGAGGCGCAGCGTCATCTCTGAGGTGAACCTTGTGCTGTATCAGGCTTGTGAACCCAGGTTTTTCCTGAAACAGCTCTGGATCCAAAAGGGGCTTTATGTCCTGCTGCTGGGAATGCTGGAGATGAGAGAGAGAAATTGAAACCGGTACAGAGCTACAGGCTGGAAAAAATAGCTCATCTTCCTCTTCATCATCCACCACACGCACAAAGAGGTGGGGCAAAACAGTCTCTGCATGCTCCTCACTCTGCAATGGATCCTGTTGAGATGACTGCGAAGCAGATGACATAGCAAACTGTGGTGGTGACCTGTGGTATTGTTTCAGAAGATTAACATGGAAGGTTTGATGTTTCTTCTTCCTTTCAGGCATATACAGTTCATAACTAAGCTTCCCGACACGTCGTGTGACCTCATACGGGCCCTGCCATTTAGCAAGAAGCTTATTGTCACTAGTGGGGAGCAACAACAACACTTGCTGTCCAGGATGTAAGCTCCTCTCCCTGGCATTTTTATCATACCAGGTTTTCTGTTTAGTTTGAGCTGCCTTCATGTGTTGATGTGCCAACACAGCCATTTGCTCCAGTTTCTCTCTCATTTTTATCACATAGGACACCACATGCTCACCCGATGGACTTTGGCTCTCCCATTGTTCTTTAAGAAGATCCAACGGTCCCCTCACCTGTCGCCCATACAGCAACTCGAATGGAGAGAATCCAGTTGATGCTTGTGGAACCTCTCTATATGCAAAAAGCATATAGGGCAGCCACTTGTCCCAGTCTGTGCCAGTCTCTGAAACAAACTTCCGCAGCATGTTCTTCAGCGTTTGGTTAAAACGTTCAACCAGTCCATCTGACTGGGGGTGGTATGGGGTGGTGTTTATACCCTTTATACCTAACAACTGATAAACCTGCTTTAAGAGTTTTGACCGAAAATTAGTCCCACAGTCTGTAAGGATTTCTTTAGGGATGCCTACACGTGAAAACAGATGCAGCAAACAGTTAGCCACTTGTTTAGCTTTCACTGATCTTAAAGGAAAAGCCTCGGGGTATCTAGTAGCGTAATCACAGATAACCAGAATGTAACGGTTACCGGAGGAGCTTTTCTCCAGAGGACCCACAACATCCATTCCTATCCTTTCAAATGGTGTCTCTATGATAGGTAATGGCTGTAGATGAGCTCTAGATACACCTCTGTTGGTCGTCAACTGACATGTGTGACAGGAAGAGCAAAATTGTTGCACTTGTGTGTACATGCCTGGCCACACAAACCGACTGGCTATTCTATGAAGGGATTTCTGGAACCCAAGGTGCCCAGCCCAAGGAACTGAATGACCGAGTTCCATCACTTTTCCCCTCAGCTGCTGTGGCAAAGCAATGGCTTCTGATTCACCTTTGACCTGATAAAGGACACCATTCCGCACCACATAAGTTGCATCTTCCAAGACACTTACTTTTCCCTGCTTCTTTCCCTCAACTTCAGTAACCTTATCAAACCATGGTTTTAATGTTGGGTCTGACCTCTGATAGGCAGAAATATCTGAAGGAATATCAAAGTCAAATAAATGGCAGGGTTTCATCTTTTCATCCACCTCCATTCTGACTGTACCTAAAAACTTGTCCTTTCTCCTTTCAGCTCTGGATTTAGATGGTTTTACTGGGCCCACCTCCAGTTCCACATCATAGAATGGTAATTCTTGAAGTGGGTTCTGTGCTTTCTGAGCTCTAGTAGTGACCAAGCTCCAGATTGGAGAAGAAAGTTCTACTTCTGTGCTTGACACTAAATCAGTTAATGTGGGAACATCCAAGCCTAAAACGACAGCATAGGGTAGCCTTGGTGCTAATGCTACAGGTAATAAAAATGTTTGTCCTCCTATAGTTAAATAAATCTCAGCTACAGGATACTCCATTTCGTCACCATGGATGCAACTTATTTTTGTCTTAGTATCACTCCACTGCTCTCTTGGCACCAAGCTAGAAAGAACTACAGATTTGAAACTTCCTGTGTCTAATAAAGCTGTTTCACGTTGACCATTTACTAGCACAGGGACTGTGTGAGCCAGTTCTTGGGCGGGGGAGGGGGAAGGTGGTCTGGGAACTGAACATAGAAGAGAGGGCTTACTCCGTGTAGTGGCAGGACATGTGTACTGTGTATGACCTATCCTGTTACACTGAAAACACCTTACATCTTGCTTTGAGGAGGAGTAATTCTTAGCAGGATTGGGTTTAGCCACAGAATATGACTTAGTAGCTGAAAAACTCCTAGTCTGACCTATAGCACCACCCCTTTCACCCCCATCAGACTTACTTCTTCCTGCAGGAAAGTTGTCACGCCCAAAGTTGGTTCTTCTGGCTCCCGTCCTTGCTGACAAAAAGACTTCTGCCAAACTTGCAGCCTCATCTGCAGACTTTGGGGCTCGTTCTCTAATCCACACCTCCAAGTCCGGATTCACCATCCTGAGGAACTGCTCCATGATCATCAGTTCTGAAATGTCCTTCACTGTTGACTTCTCTGGTTTGACCCACTTATAGAACATGTCCTTGAGTCGAACATAAAGTTCTTTTGGTGTCTCACCCTGATGAATGTCCAGGGATCGAAACCTCCTTCTGTAGGTGTCGGCAGTTATCTCATATTTGGTCAATATGGCATCTTTCACCTTGTCATAAATGTGAGAATGTGCAATGTCCATCAGCACATAAGCACTACGTGCTTTCCCAGTAAGTAGTGGAACCAGTCGGACCGCCCACTCTTCTTTAGGCCACTGACATACCTTAGCCATCCTTTCAAAAGTTGTTAAGAAGTGCTCCACATCATCATCAGAAGTCAGTGGAAGCAGCTTTGGCTCCCTCTGTACAGCTGGTAGTTGGTAGGACATCTGACTTTGTTCATCATCATCTCCTTGATCATCATAAGTCTGAGGATCTTCCTCCATGTTGTCACCATCATGCTGTCGTTCCTCTTTCAGTTCCTCCACATGAGCCTGGAGTTGTCGAAACTGATGTTGTAAATTCTTCCATCTCACTTCTTGGCGTGCTGATTCCTTCTCAATCTGCTGGTCTCTGGCAGTTTGAGATTGCCTCAATGATTGGACAAGGCTTGCCAGCTGATCCAATTTGTCATCAGTGCTAGCACCAGAAGCAGCCTCAGCTCCACTCATAGTTGTAGTACTGTCTTGAGTCTCAGCCTCATTATTTCTTTTTCCACCTCTGGTCATCATTGCCTCATTGTTCCTCCAAAATCCCACTTCTGACACCACTTGTCACCCTCCACGGGCGGCACTGCATTCAAAGGAGGTGAGGCAACCAACAGGATTTGGTGAAGTATTCTTTATTGGGGCTGCAGTTCACCAACTCACCGACACCCATCTCTTACTGCCAAGCACAGCAGCTGGCTTTAGCTCCTGGCCTCCTCCACCCACACCAGGTGAAGGGGTGACAAAACAACAACAAATTATTTACAACTCAACACAAAATAAAGGGTACAAATAAATATTTACATACATGCAACCTAAAACAACTAATCCTAAATTCAATCAAGAACTTAAATCAAACTTAACATAAATCAAACTTAACATAACTTTAGAGCATTATCCTTCCTGCTCAAATGGTATGCTCCACCCTTCCCCAGGAGACACACCAGGAAGGTAAACCCCAATTAACACAACTCAAACTGAAATAAAGAAATGAAACAAAAAATATCTATTCTATAAATTAATGGGGATGGAGCCCCTGGTCTCCATCACAATGGCCCTGTCCCAACTTTTTGGAGATATGTTGCTTTCATAAAATTCAAAATTAAAATTTTTTGTCCAAAACAATTTTACAATTTCTCACTTTCAACGTCTTACATGTGTACTATGCTCAATTGTGGTACAAATGCAGGTTTTTCAAATCATTGCTTCCTGTTTTTATTTACTTTTTACACAACATCCTAACATTTTTGGAATTGGGGTTGTACTTATAGTTATTTTGTTTTCAATTAATACAAATTTCATTAAAATTATGTAAACTTCTGGCAGCTGGTTTTTGGAAAACCTGGGGAGTTCAACAAAAGCAACACCAATTCTTTAAAGCTGATGATTTTATTCATGTTTTAGTGTCACTCCTCCAAATAGGAGGGGGCAATAGAATTATAGTTTACTATGAGATTTTAAAAAATTTCGGACGGCTTATTTTTAAGCCAGTTTTAAGTACCAGCTCTCACCAAGTTAAACTATTAGACCACAAATTGGGCATGACATGTTATAGTTCCTGCTGAGTTTGATTAATGGGTGCGGCGTTCACTGATTTTTCTGCTTTTTGTAATCACCTACACTTAAGGACTGATTACCAGACATAAGACCAGCTCACAGTGAGAAGGAGAGTTCATGATTAGAGTGAAGTATGGGGATACCGGTGAGCTTGCCAGCTAAAATCAAAGAGGCTATAGCTTAACAAGAAACTAGGTAAGCGGATTTTGTGTTGTATCAAAATTTGCTGTGCAAGGTTCTACTTAAGAAAATCTGCTGTTGTTTCTCCTGAAACCTTGGTTTTTATCTTTCTTAATCAGCAAGCTGAAAATATCTTGGCTAATGAAGTGCGGTACATTGCACTCTGACTCAGAAATGTCCTCAGGTAGATGTCTGTATTCTAGCCTGATATTTCCCTGGCAAGGTGTACCCTCTCCGAGGCTTAGATGATTACAAACTTTGAATTTAGTCTCTTAACAGCATGGAGTAGCAACCTCTTATGATCTGACGAAATCAGCTGGGATCTGTGGTGACAGTTTCACCATCCCAGGAAGATGCTGTGATTGAATACTAACCGTGCAATGACCTTGAGCTGTCTTGGCTATATCGACAAAACAATATGTACACACCTATCATCAACCGAGGCATAAATCACTGTCACCACAGTGGACTCTAAATCAAGTGCTTGTCAGTGGGTGGGAACCGAGGGCTGCTGAGAACCAATGGGGCCAAAAGGGAAGACCCAATTCAAAACATAATTACAGATGTCAAGAAAACCACCGGGTTGGGAAATGTAAACAGAAGCTCAAGAATGTACTCATTAGGCTGCCCTCAGGGGGGTTTGGGGGCAGCAAAGTCCCAGCACAGCATATATATGTGGGTTGTAGATAGCTTCAGCTACCGTAGGGATGTGAATCTCATTTGGGTCCTCGAGAGTGGCATGGACTTTATTTCTCATGCAGCCTCGTAGATGTGGTCATGTGTGCTCATAGTAAATTATTCCGTACATGAAGTTTGATTAAAAAATGTGTCAAGAATCAATCACAATGTTATGATCTTGCCTAATATATTTCCTCTGATATGACGACCCCTTTGAAAATAAAACACTCATCTGACAGCTTAAACTACTTTAACAGCAATTAGCAGTAATGAAATATGTGTGTATAACCTCCTGGAGAAGTGTTGGTCTTCAAAGCACAAGTGTGCTAATTTAACTCAAACCAGCTAGCTTTCAGTGTTCTTTTGAATGAGTGAAGTGCTGCACTCGGAAACTACTGATGATTATTTTATAGTGATTGAGTAACGTCACTAATCCATCTGTGATCATGCTGTCAAAGCTGTTTCAAAGCAGAGTTTGATTTTGGCTCATTTTCACCAGCACTTTCTGAAGGCAACATTAGATGGATAAAGTTGCTTCCTCAAGGCTCTGAATAAGTCAAATGAAACCAGCATCAGTTGCAGATTTTTCTCATTTTTAATGTGGACTTCACATTATCCCATGAAATTATTCTACTAAAGTTTTGGTTCTGCTCTATGTAGGATGAGGTCAATTGGCTGGCAACAGAACTGTGATTCCGCTTGCCAACCGTTGGGATTCTCAAGTCTCTAGGAGAGATTCAGATGTGGGAAGTCTGGAGCACTTTTAATAAACCCTGCAGGTCTCTACTACTAACCACTTGGCTTTACTGAAATAGTTTCTTAGAGATATTTTCAATTAGATGTATTCCATTGAATTTCATTGTATAATGAAGTGCCTTGTTCCTTTCTCAAGAGACCAATGCACATATGGGGCAATTATTCTTGAGCAGTATTTAATCCTTTGTTTAAAAATATATTATACCAGTGAAATTTAAATTTGTATTTTCCATGCCTTCTTGGCTTGTAAAGCTTTAAGCTCTGAAGTGTGCGGGCTTCTGTGAATAAAGTTAGGTGTGTATCTCGTTTCACATTTGAATGTCCTTTGGAGCCCACTTCAAAATGTTCTCCTCTTATATTCAATGAGAGTGGAATACAGCAGTCGTTATGATATTTCAGAATCAGTTTTTGAAGGCCTTCCTTCCTGCATATTGCTGTGTTATAAATGTACTGTCAATCCTCGTTGGATTCGTGTGTCAAGGGAGTCCTTCGGTGAAATGAAATTATGTCTCAGCTCAAAAATCATCACGCGCCACAGTGTCCCACAGACAGTTCATTTTCCTGATGGAAAATGTGCTAGAATTGTTCTCGAGGGTGAGAAAGAATGGGAGCGGTAATTCAAGTACATGGGATTTGCTCTGTGTCTGTGCGTATGTGTGGACACATTTGTGTGGCGCGCACATGTAAATCATGAGTCAGTCACGCTCCACATCAGAGGGGGGGAAATTGAACTTATTTTTTCTTTTTTCGAGCTTGGCCATCCACTGTGTCATGATTGCACCAGGACTGATTAGTCATGTGTGAGATACCAGCCAGTAGGCCCTTTGGAACTGAGAGGAGCTTGCACTGTTTGCTGGTTACCGGCCAAAGTGGATGGAAGTGTAGACAAAGTAGTAAGCCTCAAGATGTATTTTTTTTTCCTGTTTTTTCTTTTTTTGTTTGCCTTTTTATTTACTTTGCAAACATCTCTAGTGCCAAGCAAACATTTCAGAGTTCTGTGATTTTTTGCTTTTATTTTAGTCAACTTAATAAACTGTTACGGCTGCTGGCAACACAGTGCACGTCATTTCCAGACATTTTTAACAGCAAATGGAAAAGGTCATACTGAATATTTAAAAGCCAGTGAATGGTAATTTCAGTAGTTATTTATCTAAAACAGTCATTATGAATCATAGATTTACCCACATTATGGTAGGACACAGTCATATTACACTGATAGTCCAAGTGTCCCTGCCTTGTCTCTTTGTTGGAAATTGAAGCCAGCAGGAGCTGTTTTATTGAAACTGCCATGTTGTATTTTGGGAACCAGCATCTGTGCACAATGGAAGTCCTGTCTATTCCTCTGCACACAATCATGGTGATACATGAGCTTTCTTTTAAGCATGAAATACTTAATTACAGCTAAATGTGTTACTTAACTTGAACATAAAGCAGCAAGTTATAAATTACAGGAATCAACAAGAGTTAATTCTTGAAAAACATCTGAGGTGTGTGTGTGTGTTTTTTAACATGGGTAATGTCCTGTTAGTTTACGAGAGGGTGGGACTTGTACTAAAATCAGCTGTGTTCTGGTCAATGGTCTACCTATTTATAGTTTTGGTAGAACCCCACACTTGTCAAAAATAGTGGTCAACCAATATGGACTTGTTTCTATGTCCAATGACAAGCTTTTGTAATCAGGGCAGCCACGGGTCAATATACAACACCGTTTTGTTTTAATTATTTTTATTCAGTATTTATATTCCATTACAAAAAATGTAACAATAACTGCTTAACTTGAATAAAATTATATTTAACAAAAAGAACTTTAGAAAAACTTGTACTCTTAAATAAATAAATAAAGTTAGCTGGTTGTAGCTGCTGCTGCATTTTCATTTTCATTTTTTTTGGTAATATTTATGTACAGGCATGGCTGATTGTGATTTTTTTCAAATATCAGCCAATATCAGCCAGTTAAACTCAGTCAGCCAATTAATTGGTCTTTCTCTAGTGTCAGACACCTAAGACATTTTGTAATATGTGCATAAAAGCTAAGCTCATGTTCTCTCAACCATAATCAAACTTGTTAAATATGATAAACCCCATGTGCAAATAATGTGAACACTCTGCTGAAGCGGCTCGAGATGGCACCATGCTGATTTCCTCAGGCTGGATGACACTGAAATACATTAAGGCAGTGCAGATTTAGCTGCACAATGATAGCACCTGCTAGCAGACCCCCTGTCAGCAGGGCAGGTGGTGCTTTGATGGGGAGACCTCAACAACAGCGAGTGTGAAAACAAGTCACTGCAATGTCAAATCACATCTGTGGTCATTTTTTTTTTTTTTTTGGGCCATGGTCAAAGCAGCCTGATTATTTCTGCTCTCACCTTGAATAGCTAAAGCTAACACAGAATGGTGGCTAACAGGCAGATTACAAATTTTCAGGCTTTCCATTCACATTGTTTCTTGTGTGCTCCCTCTCACCCTTACAGCTGGAGCTTAGCCATGGACACATCCACCCACTCACTGTTTAGTCTTTTGTCCTCTTTGAGCATGTTTTTAAATGTCATCATGATGACAAGCAATGTTGTGAGAGCAGAGGAGACCGGGCTTGCTGCTGCCTTTGTGTTACACGCTCCTCAATGGGACAGACAGGCGTGCACACCAACACGCTGCGATTTCACCGACAAACAGCCATTCATTCTCAGTCTCACACTCTCCTGATTGTCTCTTTTCCTGCTCCCCCTCTCTCTCTCCCTGCACTCACAACACACCACTGGCTGGATTAGCATAGTAATGTGCCTTGTTGCATCACACTGACTGGAATCAATTACAGCCGGTCATCCAGTGTCTACAGCAGAAGACGTTTACACCGGTCTGCTGTTTGTTAATCATGTCCAACAGCAGTTTATCTTCATGCCCCTTCAGTCTGCTTTTCAGATGAAGAAGAAAAATTAAGTGAGTTACATAAAAAAACACCAAAATCTTTTAAGCCCAGTACATGTCTGATGTGGAAATTCATCTCAGATGCTGGTACATAAAGATTAAGACACATTTTGATTTCAATCTTTTTTCTTACACAAAAAAAGAATTGTTTTGAGTTTTATAGCCCTCTGCTGAAAGTCAAAGGACAGTGCTTTTGCTTGTGTTTGTGTCTGTCTGTTAGCAAAATATCTCATGAACCACAAGATAAAAAAAAATGGCTACACATCTACTTCTGATTACCTTTTGGAACCAATCCAACTCAAGATGGTCGCCACAACTAACACGACAAACAATATCACAAAAATGGCTGTAATTCAGGCAATTTTAAAGATAATGTCATAAAATTTCATGTGGTAGTAGCTGGGAGTTATTTAAAACACATACTCTAAGCATGACATCTTGCAGTTTTGTGTAAAATTAACGTGGGCAATATGCATTCCTTGATGGAGGCCTTTCATTTTAATTCTATTTTTATTTCCCTTAATTTGCTCAACAGTGTAATACCCACTCCACTACCAGAGTTGTATGTGTAACACCACTGTATTGCAATACACACTTGCTTGTAGTGCTTTAGGTTTAGATGCCTTTGAATTGAAGGCCATGAGAAAATAATATATTCATAGCATTGCTTAAAAAAAGAGTCCACACAGATTTTACTGCATTTATTTACAGGCAACAGTGTTTCCAGATAATCTCCCCAGCCTGCAGTAGGTATTCACCTCCCTCAGATAGAGTACAGAACTCTTCTAGCAAACACAAGCACAGGCGTCCACATCCCTTTCTGTCTATCTCATCAGATTGCATCTACTTACACTTAACTCCCCAGACAGCAGGGTCTGTTTGCCTGTGTGTCTGACTACACGTCTGCCGCCTCCAACATCGAGCAAGTTTTGACCTCAATTCATAACCAACTTCACTTTACTGAGCCTGCTGGTACAAGCTACAGTACAGATTGTTCTAGACTGAGTAATCTGAACTTTTCCAGGTTACAGATGCCTGGTGCATTGTCATTCCAGCAGTGTGGCATCGTAACCTTTAAACGGAATCCCTGTCTGATCGTGACGGCACGTGTCAGTCGGGGCATCGAGGAGCTAGACGATCCAAATCTGACATTTGTTCTTTTAGTCGAGGATTGATCAGAGCAGGTTGTGCCTCAGAGATATCCTCACCGGAGACCAAGAGCCCCTGAAATATCAGCAGAAGCACAAAAATGTGAGCAATGTCTTGTGTGTCACATCCATAAAAAAACTATAAACAAATCTTTTCAGTCAGATAGCAAACACATTTCAAGACAAAAGAACATAAAGTGTGGTGATGATGAAAACAGAACACTTTGTGTGTTCACAGCTTCCAGAAATTCCCACCTCTAATTATTAAAAATTAGTGCATAGATTTTACAGTCCTTATAACTTCTTTGCTTTGTATTTTCTGCTCAGTTTGCCAGTTTTTAAGCTCTTTAGTGAAGAAACACAGTCTTTACAAACCTTACATAGCTACTTCACAGATGCTGCACAAATAATTGATGAACAAACACTGGTTTATCAGTTTATCGGTGTATTTGAATTAGTGGTTACCGTGGCAACTTCTCCTTTAGGGATCCACAGAACGCTTCAAGAACAACAAAAAATAAATAAATAAATAAAAAATAAAGCACCACAGCCCTTTACTCACTATAGTGGAGCAAAACATTATGTGGAAATTTTAAAAATACAGAAAGTACAAGATGGAAGTGCAGTGAAGAAAGTCTGGGAAATGAACTCTTCCTCGATCTCATGTTTCATAAAAAAGGTGCTGATGTAAATGAAGTTTAAGTTTTTGCGCCTGGATTTTATAAATTATATATGTTTGTTTTGATGTTTTTCATGTTTTTTTAAACACATTGACCTTTTGCACAGTGTGAAGGACACTTTTAAGTCACTTAGTCCAAAATGTTCCAGCTGAATGGACATGACTGTGGTAGAGCAGAGCCAAGCACCCTTAGGTGTAATGCTGTGTGCAGGGGTGCATGTGAAGTATTCATGTGGAGCAGCATCCCCTGAATAATAAAACAACTCCATACAATTAATTCCATTTTATTTGACTTTTAGCTTTAAAAAATCTAGCTATTTTATCTGTTTTTGGTTTATTGTCTTTATGAAATGTGTAGATTGTGTTTTACACTCATAAACTCACTTAAGCATTTGGTTAACTGCCTTAGCCACCTGTGTGATGAATTTAGGCGTTTTGTTTGAAGTTATTGGTTTTGAAATTTAAAAACAAATACTTAAAATGGTCTGTGAAATCATAAATGTTTGCGTTCATTTTTAAATATAATCAAATTTTTAGTAAAATTTCCCAAAGTGATGACATAATACATGTGTGGACTGGAGTACATTCTACAGTCCATGGTCAATCTGTTCAATTTGCCTGGCTGTCCCTATAAGCCGGGAGGCATATGGGTATTAATCTCTAAGTAGTGGCAAGTGTGGCAACAAGACTTAATTCATTTACTTAAGAGCTTTGCACGAGGGGTTTAAAAGTTAATAAGACGATCACTCCGTAGTGCATTTGATTAAGCCCTGTTAATTACCCCAGGTATAATGGACTATTAGCAAAGGCCCAGTTGTAAAAGGGCAAAAGTGAGATGATTGTTTTTACGAGGTACTTTTTGTTAACCTTTTCCAATGTCAGGATAATACTGGAAATTGGAATATAACTGAGTTCCTCCTACAGTGTGCTGCATGTGGGAGTTGTACTGGTGTGATATGTGTTTAATTTTAGAGAGATTTTTTTAGGATTTCAAAATTAATCTTGAATGATTTAGGCTATTAGGGACTGCTTGGGGACATTGACAGCAAAATGACTACTGTGCTTTTAAATAAGCTGTGTAAAAGCAAAAAATGTAGGACTTCTAACTTTGGACTAAAGAATATAGTCAGTGCAATGTGCAATAGCCTGACACCTCCCTTTGTTTTGTTTGTTTTTCTACAGGCACTTTCTTTTTAAAACTGGAACAGGAACAACCCCTTTCTTTGGCGCTGCAGCTCCCGGTTACACCATGGCAACAGGGACCGTTTACTCCACACCTGCACGCCCTTTGCCCAGAAACAGCCTGTCCAGGGGGGCTTTCAAGTTCAAAAAGTCACCCAAGCATTGTTCCTGGAAATGCACCGCCCTGATTGCTGTGGCCATAGCAGTGGTGCTCTCCATCATTCTCTGCTACTGCATAGGTAAGGCTCAAAGCAGATTATAGCAGTTTAAACATCTGGCAGATTTTTGAAGTCTTATTGGACTGCATGCATGGGGAAGTTTCTCGATAATTACTTGTATTCAAGTGTCAAACAGCTATTGAAACAGCTTTAAAAGGAGAAGATGTGAAGCTTAACCTATATCACCCAAAACTGCACAGATCTTTCTTTCAGCCTCAGTCATGGATACACATCAGTGCTCTTTTTCTTTATCCATCATCTCAGTTTCATTGCATTTTAGTTTCCACACCTCTCCATTTGTAAGGTTGTCTCATCAATTCATACACACTCTTTCTAACAGTTTTTCACTGTCAGATGGCAACTTTATGGTCTCACTGAGCTGCAACTGTTGGGAGACTAGCGGGTAAAAAAAATCCCTTAAAGTTATATATATAAATATATATATATATAAAAACAACAAAAATAAACAAAAAAAAAACAGGAAAATAGTAACACAAGTATTTTGCCACACACTGAATGGTGAGCCTTTAATCTTTGGTATTTGATGATAAGGTGGTGCATGTTCACCTGTCACCTGACTTTATAAAAGTAGTAGTTTTTGCTACAAACTTGCTTTCAAATTTAAGGCGAAAATATTATCTGCTTCGACATTGGACAGTTTTTTCCCGTCGAACGGAACAAATGATTGACAAGCTGCTGGGTGTGAATAGAAATGGCGTTTCCACATTCGCTGCCTGTTCCTTTCTGCAGCGATTGCAGATGTCCTGATATAATTCAGTAGTAGAGTCTATCTGACCAAGCCTTCAGTCAGATATGCAGACAAGGCGTCAGTACAGTTTCCAGAGAAGACATCGTCATCTCTTTCCCTTTGACAGGAAGCTGTGCATCATCCCCACTCTCGTGATCCCCAGTTCACAGAACGACGGCTCATTTATGTCTACTTGGGGTTTTGTTAAAAATACAGACTCAGAAGTTCAAATGGCAGTGTAAGAGTTGAACAAGCTTGGGAGTTGAGTTTTTTTTTTTTTTTTAAGGAGCAGTTTCAAGGACTTCAAATGTAAAGAAGACTTTGGTCCACTCACTCTTTGTTGTGCAGGAACTAAAACTTATTCTGTGAAACAGGAACTGCTTTTATCTCGGTCAGTGGGATAAGAAACTCACCCTCCACTCCTCATCCATTGGGCATTATTTCATACAAGAAGGCTTTGAATGTTTTTTTTCTTTTTTCTGTTTTTATAGCATATGTCAAAGCTGACTTCTTGCTAACCTTTGGAATCTTGACCACAGCAATAAACCTGTTACAGATTTATCTTTCTTCATGCCCTCCCCTGTCAGCCGAGCCCTTAATCCTTACACTGTGCCTTTCTGCCTGAGCGGATATATGAGTATTCACCCAGCTTGGAGGCAGAGGAAATGTGACACAGTTGTATAAAGAGAAATATGGCAATGTTGGGGAGATCCTATAACCAGTGTTTTATTGCTGGACAGAGAGAGAAGTGCTCTCTTGGAGAAGAGGTCATAAATGTGCTACATCAGTATCAATATTCATAATCCCTTCATTGACTTAACTGTTTGGTTACTTGTTGTGGTTCAGGATTTTATGTCGTAAATTAATAGGAGTGTAAACATATATAGGTTACCTTTGCTCTTCTGTCTGGAAGAATCAGTTGCTGTTTTTGTTTGTTTTCTACAATCTTATAACCGATGGGCTCAGTTTACTTGAGAAAAAAAAAAGTCATGTATTATTCTGTTTTAACAAACACCATTTACCAGATTGGATTGATTCAAAACTTTTTTTTGTCTCATCAATCATAAAGTTATTTTATTTTAGACCTGTTATTTTGTTTTGGGTTTTGTATTTATGGGCTAGCTCCAGACAGTAATGATGGAGCTTCTGCTTATTTGGAGAATTTTGTGTGTGTATGTGTGTGTGTGTGTGTGTGTGTGTGTTTGTTCAAGTGTGTTAAATAGATGCAGCCCTCTGACACTTGCCTCAGGTGACTGAGATGGTTTCCACAACTTCTCCTCTCTTTTATCCACTGCCAACTCTCCTGCCAGGTGCCATAACTTATATAGTGACAATGTGCACTCATAATTTAATACTCTTCCACTGTCAACTCACAGTCCCATTAGTAGAAAGATAAGCTTAAAGGCAAATATATGCACTACTGTGGCTGTTATTTGATACAATTAAAATTATTAGGGTTAGCAGCAAGTTTCCATTTTATTAATTTGACCAAAAAAAAAGTCTTTGGTAGGAGAGCAGTCACAAATTTAGAGTCTGGCTAATTGACCTCAACAGCTCCTGCAGTTTCAATGAGCCACATCTGCTGATGTTGGTCTTACCTGTTCCAGCTCTGCAAACTGAACCAACTGGAAAAAATTCAAAGATAGTTTTCAGTCCAGCTTTTTTCTTCAAACTATCGAGCGTTATTATACCGAAAGACAGTACCAGAAGCCAGAAATTGAAGCCACAAAGAACACCCCTTCATGTAAATTAATGGGACATTTTCCTGATTAAAAATTAAAAAATGCACTCCAGATATTTTTTTTGTGTAAATCTTACCTATTTGCTGGATCAAATATGGATTTTTTTCAAAACATTTAGTTTCACTTAGTTATTTGAATCTTTAAATAAGTGTCACATTAGACTGTGATGGCAGTGTGACAGCCTGTGAATATGTTGGGAGTGTGTGTAGGCAGGACTTTTGTATCAATGGTAACACATGGCGCACCAAAAAAAGATGGACATTTTGTCTTCAATTCAGAACTTTAGGAAATGGTGGGGCCACTTTGTCCATTTTATTAATGTAAAAGCTTTAGACTGAGAGTAAAACCATGTTGTTAATGTGTTTTTTTTTTTGTTTGTTTGTTTTGTTTTTTTGGAAAATCTCAAAATTCAGCTGCATATGTAAACTTATTTACAGTAAATGCTAGAAAAAATTGTGTAAAAGATAAAATTTAATAAATCTGTTTATTTAAAACATTTTTCTTTGGATGTCAAGCAAATCTTTGGAGCATAATAATATCTCTAACAGGTTTTTTTTTTCATCTCTTGCTTTGTAAAAGTACATTTTAAACACTAATATTTTTTAGTTATGTCATTGAAATGATGCCTCATATGGTGATATTAACATAGTTCAAGCTTCCTTTCTGAACCATAGTATAACCAGAGCAGAATGGATAGTGCAGGTGTGTCCACTTGTGAGGGGAGCTGAATTAGCCAAGTGACTGCTTTGTATACTAATTGAATACCAGATACACCCAGAGACTAACACAAAGCGACACAGAGCTTGCTTCACTGGCCTCACGGCTATAAAACAAACCCTTTGTTGGTCAGTCTTGTGGTGGGGATGTTTATCCGTGTTAGATTGATGGAAACTTTGTCCTACAGAGAGGGAGCATCTCCACTCAGAGCTACACAGTTTATTTCTGGGAATTCCCTAGAGGCATTTGTGGGCAGCTAGTTTCCAATGTAAAACAATATTTATCCCAGTAATTTTAGGACTGTTGATGTCTCAGTTGCTGTTGACAGTCTTTTGCTCTAGATGGAACACTTTGTTTTCCCTTAAATAGGCTTGTTATTATTAATATGTTTTTTCCTCATGAGTACGTATTAGAAATACTAATGCTTTACACCACTTTAGGAATTTTTTTTATCATATATAAAAGAGGGGAGTGAGAGAGAGAGAGAGAGAAACTTTCATCTGTGACACACTCAGCACAGTGTTTCTCTTGTGGCAACGCAACCAGTAAACATGTGGCCAAGAGATGGAAAACTTGCTGAGAGCAGCCTGGAGGATTTTCTTGGGGCCATGTTGCATTTTATGGTGCAAAAGTGTTTGTGCTTCTGTACACAAGAGACTGTGTGCATGTCAGAGCTCAAATAGGCATGTAGTGAACTCACAAATTCAGTGTTGATGTTCCACGGGGCAACTTTTGACATCAGTGATTAGAGACCTGCTTTTCCAGCCATCCTACTCAGGAAGGAAAATTGCTCCTGGCCCATAAATATTAATTGAACTGGTCTAGGCTGTAGAAATAACTTATGTAAATTTATAAATTGAGGGCTATTCACCTCAAAGCAATTTGTTGATGAGGTAAGTGGGGAATCAGACTCTGGTGCACTGAGAGCAGTGAAGAGGGGACGGCTCTCTGTGGTTTTGTGGTGCTTCTGATACACAAGAGACCACACAGTTTCCTCTCAGGTGGAAGGCTGGCGATACAAGAAGACAGATGTGTAGACACAGAAAGCCTCTGCACTTATTATGTTCAATTGATTTAAGGGCTACAATTGGAAATCAACTCAGAAAAGAGCTTTTAGACAAGGAGACTTGTACCAAGCTTTATTTACTGTTTTGCCTTTCTGAAAGTTAAATGTTGACAAGTCTATTTTTAGCCATGCTGGCTGACTGACCTCAGAGATAGCCGTGTCAAGCTGGCTGTACAATGGCGGGTGCCTGTTTTAACACATACAGCCAAATTTCAATTCACCTAAAGGTTAAGCAAGGTTGTTAAATGTAATTAGTATTTGAGACAAGATTCAGCTGCAAGGCAACAACTCTTTGTGAGTGCACTCTGTGTCGTTCATCATCTCCCTTGATAGAGCAAAGAGATTTTATGCTGGCATCAAACAGGCTCAACTTCCCAAATGCATTTTTTCTTCCTTCTTGTTATTTGCTCGAAAAAAAGATTGTGCTACATTTTCTTCTTTAAGAAACACCATAACCTGATTTTATTTAGTGCTGTCAATCATTTTTTACAAGAGTAGGTGTATTTTTTCTTCTTTCCAGGTAGAGGTTTTTACTTTGAGTAAATGCTTCATGTCCTCACTTGAGCCTTGTCATTTCAGATCCAGCTCAATGGTCTTGCCTTAGCAAAAACATTTCTATTCAAGAACTGAAAATGGGAAAAATTGTGTATTTGTGTTTGTGTATTTGGTCACGAGATTCTTTGTCAATTGTTTTAAACTGAAGATCTTATCTGTTAGGGTATTATGTCACCGGACTGCAGCCATTGGAGACTCATATAAATCACAGAGGTTTGCAAACCTTGATTTTTGAACATATTCAAAACATTTGTGTGACAAAATCTTTCTCAAAATAGTCACAGAGTTGTCACAGGTTTAGTTCGGCACCTGCATGAGGACTCTCTTATGACAGAAAACATTTGAAGCTGCAGCCCTGAATGTCCAGGTCTAAAGTCCACTCCTGAGATGAATTATAAATATATATATATGTAAAAAAAAAGGTCCAAATCTGCCCATCTTCAAAATTGTACTTCACTAGATTAAATCATAAGTGTGGGGGCAGCTGCCAAGGTGGGTACAAAGCAAGCTGAGGTGGGTCTGATGTGGGCAAGAAAATAATATGCACAGATACAGTTTTGCAAGCCATGCACACAAAAAATAGGCGGTGACTGACAAAAACTGGCCACCCAAAACAAAGATACATGGCTTACTGGTTGCTTGGTTGCAAACAGCTGGAATTCCTTGAGACTGCATCAGAATATTTGCTTATCTTCTCACAAAGTCCCCAGCTAGTGACCAACAGTCTCAGGCTAGTAAGATCCAATCCTAGTCCTGGAGGGCCACTCTCCTGGATGATTTAGATGTTTCTTTGCTTCGATACACCTGATTTGAATGACTGAGTGACTAACAGGCTTTTGCAGAACTTGAAGACCTGCTGAAGAGCAGGGAAACAGCTAAAACATGCAGGACAGAGGCCCTCCAGGAACAGGATAGGACACCACTGCCTTAGGGTTTCCACTACTGACAAGTCTTTGGATTGGATTTAATATAAGGAAGAAGACTCAGGAAATGATACATGATGGTTCAAAAGTTAAAAACCTGTTTTTCACTCAATTTTTTTTTTTTTTTAGTCTTTGTACCTGATCATGGCAATGTGTTGTGCGGTGGGCTTTAAATAACATGGAATGTTGACAAGTGGAAGAAAACTTTGCCTAAAAATATAATTACATCAAATTAACAGCATTTAATTGTTCTTTTTTTATATTTTTATGTTTATTTATTTTTTTTAAGAATAAAAAAAAAATGATCTACCTAAGACTTCACAGGACAACATGAGCTTCAGTTGATCATCACGTCACATTTTTAGCTACTATCACCTTCTTAGTGCTAAAAACCTATTTAACAGCTGGCAGACTGTTGTCTTTGTTTTTTCCACTGATTTAAGTAAATAAATGGAAACAAATTGTGCCTTTGTGAAGAGCTGTTTGTAAAAATGTGCCCTAAGATCCAATTTAAAATTGCTTCTTTGCTAAGTTGCTTTGTTAAGACACAATTCTGGTTCATCCCTTGAGTTTTGAAGCCTGTTTTATGTCTGAATAATTCATAAGTCTGAGATAAGTGGCTTAACAAACAAAAATCATTCCACTGAAAAAGAGTCAGGTACAAGAACTAAAAATGACTAGTAAAAAAGCTGCCAAAAACAAACCAAAAAACTGAAAGAATATATGGAATATTAAAAAAAAATTGATTGAAAGAAACTTTGTATTTTTTGAAAGCAAAATATAAGGAAATGAGGGATGGCTCCAGACTATTGTTCAGTATTGTAAATAGCAATATGAACTCTGTTTAGGCTGACAAAGAAAGAAAGGTCTGGATATCACCAGCTGTGAAGAGCTATAATTACTCTAGGCATCACTGTATCATTAAAAGAAAAAAAAATCTGTATTCATGGGTTGGATTACAATCAACTTTATGACTGGATCCTTCATAGTTCTGATGATTTTTGTCCTCAGAGACACATACATATACACAAAGACAATCACACAATGTTACACCCTGTAATGAATGTGGTCAATCTGATGTTTTTCTTTTCAGTCTTGTTTAAACTATTGATGAAACGACCAGAAATCGTTTCTTCTGGCTCGTTTGCTTATTTAGCAGCAAAAGTGGATTCTGAAACCGAGCAGGATTTTGACTGAGCAGGCCGGATACCACAATATTTCCACTCATATGTTAAATCTGGATTATCTGACTGAAATCCAAAGCTTTGCCACACCTGTTCATTTGATCTACGAAGGACGAGTGTTGTGAGGATCCTTACTCAACCGATGCCAAGTATTTCCATCAGGAGGCTTTTTACAAAGCAGACACGCTCCCTGTTTCTTAACAAAGTATCATTGACACACTGTTCATACGAGTTTCCCATCTCTCTTTTGGTCTCCTACACACTTGATATTCTCTCTGGCCCCACATCCACCTCTCAAGTTATTTGCTGCAGTCGATATCCATCTTCCCAGCGAGCGATGGGTGTTGGAGAAAAGTTCCTCCCGCAGATCAAATGGTCGGAAATCAAGATGCTTCCTCAGCATGTTCCCTGGCTGGTGACTTTGAAGGAGATAAGCCCTCTCGCTGCGCTCACAGAAACGCCTCAGTTTCTCAAAACAACAAGAGCACAGTTTGATTGCATCCAATTCTGTAACAATAAAGCAGGTTGTCTGAATGAAAGCCAGACACGTTTTAGTTATGTAAGAGAACTAGAGGAGTTTTCAGCACCTAACCTTCTCACTTCCACCTCCTGCTGTGAGTGCCTTTCTCAATACACTGCCTTCCACTTTCTTAAAAGTCTCTTACTTTATATCTCCTTTCCTATCTCACTCTTTAACGTACACGTAACACTATGTCTTATGTATTAGACTCGTGGAGTTTAAGACTTTTCCAGTGTATCTCGTCTTTTTGTCTGAAGTGGAAGCTTTGTGTCAAAATAGAAACTCAGCCTGCTGCTCTCTTTGATGCAGTAGCTGACACTTTGGAACCTTAATGAACAGCACTCCCCGAGGAAACATGCCACAGTATTGATTGAAATGACTTTGTCTGGCCTGTGTTGCTGCAAAGTTCACACAAAAGCCACCCATGGCACCACAGCCACTAAAAACAAAATAAAGAGGAAAGTGTTCAGAGTTAAACAGTTGTTGCTGCTCACGCTGGATCCATCCGCTGTGCACTCCCACAGGTCCTTTGTGCTTAAGTGGCTTGATTGTTCTTTTAAAACTATTTGCTTGTTTGTTTATCATTTTTCCACAAACCCACACAGTTCTTTTTTTGTGTGTGTGCGTGTGTGTGTGTGTTTTTCAGCAATGCACCTTTTCGGCCTCAATTGGCAGCTCCAAGAACTGGAAAACCAGCCGACTTTTGAAAATGGAGGAGTTGGGAGAACGGGGCCAACTCAGACGAGCATAGTGACAGCTCTGGCTGCTGATGGTGAGAAAAAAAGATTGACATCTAATGAACAATTATTACTGTTAATGAAATTATTATATTTTTGTCTCTTTGTTGTTGTTGGCTTGCCAAAATAGTCTTGCACGTTATGGATGTATTTCTTGTTTTATAGGTTTATAGGTATTTGAGAAATAAAAGTATTGGCTCACTCTCTTGATGCACTTGTATAAGAACAAGAATATGTAGTATTTTGTGAGACAGATTGCTGGGATCAGTTCTTATATTACTCCCCTACCTGTGACCTCAGCCCCCACCTTTTTTTCATTCTGTCATTTTTGATCACTTTGAGCTTATTTCTTTTATTCTATTTTAGACAAAGTGGCATTATGCACCACCTGTCCAGTGTGTGCCCCACTGGACATAACCACCTTCTTATCTTTTAAAAGAGGTGTTTGATACTGGTAGACCTTGTGTCTTATCTATCATTAACACCTGTCTTTGGACTGGGACTTTTCAGGCTTATTTAGACGTGACACAGAGTAGCCTAACATAAAAAAAGAAAAGGAAAAGAAAAACTTTGATTGTACTGTTCAAATTTTGGGCTGAGTTTTATCCTGTTTTCTTTCTTCAGATTTTTATACAAAGTAGTTTTTACTGTCTAGGACATGAAATATGTTACTGACATATTTCATTCTGGTTTAAAAGTTCATCACAGGAAGATATCAGCACTTGTGAATGTGATTATTAGTTCTTATAATTTACAGACTCTTAATTCTCCAGTTTTAATGCTTTTAGATAGCTATACCACATTAATTATGGTGCAGTATGGCTCTTTGGTCTCCTGAATAGTGGTCATTAAAGAAACTGCTCTTGAATATTTTAAGTCATATTTTACAGAAAGAAACGCATCTGTCTGTCTGTCTGGGTGGTTTTTCAACTCCCTCATCAGTATTAGAAACTCCCTTCTTGTGTTGAGTCCCCCAGGGATTTACTCTTGGTCTGGTTCTTTAAAAAAAAAAAACATTTCTGCTTTATCTCAGTTTCGTTAGTATCAAACTACATTTTTAATTTCACTCCCATAATTCTCAGATGTATCTCCTTTTTCAGAAGAAATTCACAACAACATTAAAGGCTTTGCAAGACTTTTTTTGAGATGATTTAAAATTGTGAATTGCTTTTTTTGTTCAACTTTGCACACTCCCATGAAGCTTGAAATGGTATTTTAAAGACAACCCAACCTTAATTTTTGCCTTAATGATGATCTATGCCCTTTGCTTTTGGACACACTTTTAAACCTGATGAACAGATAAATGCTGTTTCCAGCATCAGGTTCTTCCAGCCCAGAACTTTTTTAAAGGTTAAGCCCTTTGTCTTTTTCTCTGACATCCAGAAAGTAATTCTTGTCCTTATTTTATCCAGGCCTGACTGTTATAGTTGGGTATCAGCCAGTTACAGCCAGCCTACAAACTGTCCAGAATAATCACAAAGTGGGTTATCACATCGTCCACAAAATCAGCCTCGTTTCACTGCCTGACAATACAAAAATGTAAAAAAGAGCATTTTGGAGGGTAATTCTGCCCTATCTAATAGACAGTTTACAGTATCAGATATTAATGAAAAGCAAAGTCATAAATATGCTGGACCAGGGCCGTGTAGAGATCTTCAAAAGGGCAGATGCTATAAATTTTTAAAAGGCTATATAGGGTAACGTTATAAAACATGATACACCAATATAATTACCAACATGACCAGTTGAATTTAAACAACCTATATGTTTAAACTGACTGTAAACATCCATTTTCCACACTTGTTTTTATGTCTCCTGTGACTGATGACTTCCCATATTCTCTGCCTGAAGTTTGCTATCCTTAAGTTGATCCAATCAACAATAATTAACATCTGTACCTTTACAATAAGACTATAAAAAACAATGATATTATAAAAAAAACACACCTTGTGTTTATTATGATTGTGCCTTTTAAATGAATACGTCTGCAATCTGAACAACTGGTCCGTGTGTTATTCTGACTCATTGCCTTGTTCACCCATCTGTTGCCTTCTGCAGCCATGTGGAGCTCCATTTGTTTTAGCTTGACTTTCCTCCCTTTGTGGGCATTTTTGCTCTGCCGCATAAAAAATCCTTCAGCATCAGATAGTCTTTTCATTAGAAACATAATTACATGAATAGTCAATCCAGAGAGTGTATACATGTTTACAGGCTGAAGTTCTTTACATAAAACAAAATCAAATAGAATTTTTTTATAAAGAACATTTGAAATGAACTTCTATTGCACAAAGTGATTTACAAAAAGTAAGACATAAAACAGTAGCGATATAAAAGTAATAAATATGAAGAAAAAGGCCAGCAAATGGCCCAGTCAAGTGGAGTTAAACAAATGATTTCCAACTAAACTTTCACTATTCGAAAATACATTTTATAAACTGCAAGCAAAGTTGTTTATAACAAAAGAAAGTTACAAAGAAATACAGAAATGAGGCAAATGTAAAAAAAAAAAACTGCTTTTATCCTACTTTTTGTTTTTAGCAGCACAGGTGTGATCAAATGCTGACAGATAAGAGCTGCTTCAGAAGTGCAAATGAACAAAAACACAAATGAGAATACTTTATCTTGCAAAGAACATCAAACTAAACACAAAGAATGTATCTGAAATCTCCACTCACAAAGTTTTTTAAGTCAAACAAAGGATGGTATTGTTGTTACAGATTTTCAGTTTGTTTACAAAATCTAACTTATCACAAACAAGAAAAAACTCCTAACTTTTTTTTTCTCTTTAAAAATGCAAATCGTAATTTTTAATCTAATGCAATGAGTTTTTCTACATATTTCGGACAATGACAACACATTTAAGGGAACACAGATAATTGTTGTATGCAGTCTAAAAAGAACATGTTCAGATCTAAAAGAAACATAAACACATAAATTGAAACCTGCCTTAATGGGTTTGGGGATTTTTAAAGCACCAAGGTGCAAATGAATTTAATCAAGGAAAGTTTCAAATGACAATTAGGAGGAACAAATTGCAACAGCAAACCATTTGGCCTCCACATTCAGCTCATTGCTGAGCAATGAGAATTTATTGAGATCTCTCACCTTTTGGAAATCAATTGACTGACTTCAAACAGCTTTGTTGTCCCTAATAATAATTTTGGTCCATTGTGTATTAATCAACAAGCAAGCAGGCCATCTCAGCTCACCTTTACAGCAAAAGCCACCAAATCAACATCTAAGCACAGTGCAGTATTTAAAATGCACGACCACGAAAGCATTAATTGAGTTGAATAGGCCAGGCAAAAGCTCAATTGTTTAAACTCGGCTAGATTTAAATCCTCATAAGTACTGCTAATTAAGATAGCACGAGGCAGGTTTTGGACTGTTTAAAGGCAATCAATAGCCAGCTATTATTCTCCCCAGAGGTAAACTTGGCTTCCAAGCCTCACTTTGACTGAAGCGGAAGTGACAGGCAATGGCCTCATTACACACCCAACACTAAGGCATGCAAATAAAGGAGGTCTGGCACAAACAGATATACTCACAGCTACAGTACATGTGTCTGCACTCTGCAATGCTTCTTTAGAGGAGGGAGCAAAGCAAACCACGAGTTATTAGTTTTGCTCAGTATCTTCTATATGCATTCCTTCCTCAGCCGAGGACTTTGTAGATTTTTCTTTTTAACAATAATTTTTTTTTTTCAAGTAATGGCGCATTGAACAACGCAATTGTTCATGTGACCACGAACTATATAACTCCCGAGAAAATCATGGGACTATAAGGACACGGTTGAAGGACATCATTCAGCAAATTGTTTTGATTTGCAGTTATTGCTCTGGCAAAGTAGCTGTAAGTGTCTGACAGATTCCATTTGCACCTTATCTGATATAAAGCCTCACTCTATGAGTCACAAGGACCAGAAAGAAGATGGAAGATTTGGCCTGTTAGAGTCTATTCAAAACACAATTATATTTCTTGTCATTTTTATTTATTTTTTTTATTTATTTATTTTTTTTCCGGGTAAGCAGGACATAGAAAAACTGCTTTTAATCTCATGCTTGGTCACAGCTCATTTGGAAAAGATATGATACTTTAATGTTAATGTCCCACCCTAATTAAGAGATTACTGTGTAGGGCAACAGAAACAATGTGGCATTTATAGATAGCCTAAAATAATAATAATAATAATAATAATAAAGATATAATAACAATAACTGTGCATGAACAAGGTTTAACTGATGTACTGGATCTCATCATGTCCGCCGAACTCTGATGTTATTTTTATGCTGTAATTCCTCTCTCATAAATGGTCCGTGTGTGTTTCTGTTTTCTAGGGAAAACTGGAATCTTTCAACATGAGAACAACTCTGTTGATACCGGGCAGGTCGACATCGGGAAGAGGGTGGCTCAGAGTGTCCCACCGGGGGTGTTCTGGCGTTCTCAGCTGAACATGGACCAACCACACTTTCTTAAGTTCAACATCTCAGTACAGAGAAGTGCACTGATAGGAGTCTACGGACGAAAGGGTCTCGCACCTTCTCACACCCAGGTAATCAAAAGCATGTTTTTGGTGTGTGTGTGTGTGTGTGTGTGTGTGTGTATATATATATATATATATATATATATATATATATATATATAAAGAAACAAAATCTACACAACTTTTTTTTTCTCATATTGATGGGTATTGTGTTCTTAAAATAAAAATTTGTAAGCAAAATGTGTGACTGGTTGCCAACTACCGTGTTATTTAACTATGGTAACAGCTGAAGTGTCAAATTAAAACAAATCAACAATCGTGATATTAAGTCGTTTGGGATTAAGGAATCTGACAATCCCGATGTATTGATCTATATTTATGCTCAGAATTGTTGAGTAAAGTTGTTGTTTTCTTTCACCCGGTGACTTTTGCGGGGGTTGCCACACCCAGCACAAAAGATTTTGCAATAGCTGTACGCCAGTTGCCCTTCCTGACATAATCTGAGCTCAAACCTGCAGCCTCAGGATTAAGAGACCATGGTAAAGAACACCAAGCTACTGCAGTCCCCACAATTTTTTTAGGTATGCAGATAAAATTGCTTTGTTTACATTGAGTGTGTACCTGCATTTCTGAATTGCATATCATTATATCTGGAAAACTACTGGAGTAAACTCTTAAACTGCACCATTGGATATAATTCAGGAGAACCTTTTTATGTTTAATCTCATAGTTTGCAATGATTATCTTTAATATCAACACATTTAAAATAACGCTTAGAAGTAAAAGAGATTTTTTAACATTTTTTATTTTGTTGTTATATTATTTTATAATAAACAATGTCATTCATTCACCTTATTGGAAAAAAATCTATAATTATCTATATTTTAATTTGATATTCTGATCTAATGAATTTATTTACTGTTTCTGGGATGTTGATCAGCTTTCAATCTGTGAATTAGAACTTATCTTAGAGTTGTTCTCCATTTTGAGTTGGCAAGTGAGTAGACAGGTTTCACTTCCACTAAAATATCTGTTATTTGTAAACTGAAGTGTTTCCAAAATGTCCGACATATCCTTTGAATGACATTTTTGAGCATCTAAATGTCTGATGTGTGCCGATGGTGATGAAAGCACTCAGACAATAGTTATTTTCCACCACACTTGACGGAAAAGCTCTTAGCTTCACCCTTTCGACAATCTCCCTCAAGTGTAGACTGTGAGGGTGACATGACACTCAAATGGAGGAAGGTCCAATTTAATAGTAGGTGAACTGGTTTGCACTTCCAAGGTAAATAAAGAAATAAATTCAGCAACGCTTAAAAATGGTAACCCAACAAAATCAAAGACCAAAGCGTACTAATTACCAAGACACTACTTATATGTCTCAACCCATTGCTATTCAGGCACTCATGCTTGTCAATGCTGGACATTGTGTCCATTGTGCCAACTTCTAAATTACATTCTGCTCAGGTACTGGGGGAACAAATCAATGCATTTACTTAACTGAGCATGAAAGACCCCAATGAGAGATATTGACTGTTCATCGTATTCACTGCTTGGAAGACAAGACAGCATTTAAGTGCAACAACCTTTCCACTTTTGTCAAATATAGACTTCCTCCATTTTCTATTGAGTGTCTGTCTGTGATGATACAAACCAGACAAGTTCGAAGAAACAAACTTTTTTCTTCTTCTTCTTCTTTAGAGTTTGTACTCAGTTGAACAACTTAAGTTCTTTCAATTCAAATGCTAAGAAATTTGCAGTTTTTTTTGTTTTCCTTCTTGATCCACGGGGCATTTTTCCACGCTTGGTCTCTTGACTGTTATTCACCTGCATTGTTGGATTGAGATGAGTTGAGGGGCTTTCACAGCACCTAATCAAGATGTATGCACTTGGCCAGGGGGGTTAGAGCTTGTGGGATGAACTGTTTATTACTTCCCCCTCAAGTCAACAATACAAAGAAGTCTACTTCCACCAGGTTAATATCTCTACCCAACCCCCACTGCTCTACACAAAGAGTTTAAATCAGAATGTTGACTTCTCCTGCCTCTCGATTATTGTTCCTTCCTGTTGTTTGCAAGTGAACTGAACAGTTGCTTGATCACATTCCCATTTGTTAGAAATTCTGTTTTTATATTTGTCTTTCAGTCATTTTAAAGAACATTGTGTATTCATTAGGTTTGATACTGCACATATTTACGAAACAACAACACCAGTTACTTCACATTATTGATTTGTTTTAAAGATTTTTACATGTATTTTCATTTTCGATGAAATATTTGATTGCCTATGATTTTAAAAAAATTAAATTCAATCAGTATTTTATTGATGCTACAGTAGCAGCAATCCTGCCTGAGAAAAAGAGTTTAAGGTTTATGCAAATTGATCAAACTAATTTGTAAATGTATTTCTTTTTATCTCCTTTCCTCTAGTATCTAAGTGTTATGCAGCCCTTGTATAGAAATGTGTCAGAAATGGTTGTTACTCAAAACCAATGGCTCATCAAAGCTCTACATAAACAGTCCCATAGCTGGATTTGAATTGCAGCTCTTTTAAAAACCAGCTACAGAGCCGATCTGTATGCATCACACTCCGAAGCAGCCCACAGACTCGTTTTTCCAGCCCCCGGTCTTCACTACAGCCTCAGTTCATCTGTGTAGCTAACAACTGCTTTAGCCTGGGGATCTGCTGTCTTCATCTGCTGTGCTACTTTGCAGCCTGCAGCCTGTTTTGGGATTGTTTGTACTGTATGCATTGCACTGTTTTCTGCTGCGCTTCTGAGCTCCAGTCAAAATGGGGTTCAGGTGCTGGGCAGGTGCAATGAAAGTAGATGCACCTCTTTACTCATTGGTAGGAATAACTCGTTCCTCCTTGTTTACCCTGTAAATCAATGTTTGTTTGAAAATACAAAAATAGAGATACTATCAAGCTGAATCCCCAATATAACAGGGAAAAAAAAATCCCCCAAAAAAGCATTTATTGGTATTTTATTACGTGTTTTGTGCTGCATTGGTCAATATGTCTCTTTAGAATTCTGCATATGATGAAAAAGAATTAGGTGAAAACTTGCAGCATATTAAACACGAGAGTTTTCTGACAGGCTGCCACTCAAATGTGCAGCGAAACACTAATTTGCTCTGATAAAATGAAATGAAATGCTGCAGAAATGTTTATGTTGTGTAGATGACCCAGCAGTGAACCAATCCGAATTTCGAGCCATCTACACACTACATTATCAAAGTTAATTTAACAGACTGTAATAAACACTTTATGGATTGCAAAGTCCCATCAGAGTTCACAGTGTAGCTTTTGCATTTGCCTCAGAGCCATATCAGTTCTATCAGTACACAAACACCTCTCCAGACAACATCTATCAACTCTGAATGCCTGACATAGAAAAATCAACGTTTATAATATTTGAATATTTGCTATGTATACACAATCCACTTCTGTTTGTGTCTTGCATTAAAACTTTGCGTTGTTCCTCTCAGACTGGAACTCAGAAGCTGCATACAAAGTATGCAACAAAAACAAAAGTACTCTTTCAGCCCCCCTGCTTGTTTACTGTTTGAATTGACTAAACTGACATTAAAAAAAACACAACCACTTGCATCTGTTGAAATCTCATCTCTGTGTCTTTTTGCAGTATGACTTTGTTGAGCTACTGGATGGCAGCCGGCTTATTGCCAAGGAGCACTGGGCCCTGAGTGAGTCAGACACAAGAACCCGGCTAGATCACCCGGTCACCGTCCACCAAGCAGGATTCATCCAGTACCTGGACTCAGGGGTGTGGCACTTTGCATTTTATAATGACGGGCGAAGCGTGGAAGTTGTCTCCTACAACACCATCATCCAGGGTATGAGGACACACATCTGCTGGGCTGGCTAATGAGTGTGATTGGAAGGGTGTGTAATGACATGTTTGGAAGACTTTAATTTCCTGAAACAGCTGTGCCAGCATGAACATTGAGAGTGTTTGAAAATTTGTCTGCCACACAAACAAGCAGAGTTTTTCCAAACTTTGAGCAAGGCAGAAGGTAGCCCAATGTTTACGTTTCAGTGTAGTGGATTATTGTGCTTAGTACTATAACGCAAGACCATACACACCATTGATTCTTTCCTCCTAACAACCTCTTCAGTGTTCTGAAGTCTGTGAAATTTCCTTGCGGGTTTTGAGCTAGGAAAAACACTAAGGTTGAGTTAACGTTTTTCTTTTTCTATACATTGGGGAGTTCCATTGATCCAGGCCGACAAATATGAAGGTATCGATGTGTGAGGTCAAAATTGCTTGGGTCTGACAGTGGCTCAATGAACATCCAATACAAGCTAAAGTAATAACATAAAAGTTGGCCCTCTTAACGCCGATCAAAATGAGGGCCCCGGTCTTTTGGGGGTGCGATTTATGAGCGTTGGTCTGTTGAAAGAACACAAGATCTGTCTGTAGGATATGTCAGATTAACTTCCACTCAGAGAGGATTTCAGCTGTAAACACTCAGGAGATTGCATGGCTTGTGTGGGCATGATCAGTCATTCAAGAGGTTGGGGTGGTGTTGAAGCAGCGGAGGAGACAGGAGGGAAGGGAAATGTCTCAAAAACATGGAATTATTTGGTCTAATTTAAAATGCCTTTTGTGGCTTTTACTTAACAGGGCTTAGATGGGAACAGTCAGCATGCAGTACACTGTTATGGAGGCTTAGACCTTAGTGGAACATGGACAAACAGCTGTAAATGTATGCTACGCCTCAAACATGCACTGCAGATAAGAAGCACACGTTCTGAATCTGTGGTGCAGAAATAAAAGTTGGCTTCATTGTTTTGCTCTTTTTTTTTACTGTTCAGTTCTTTAATGTTACTAGGAAATCTCAGATTTTTTTAACCTGACAGTTCATGGAATTATTAATAGATGCAAACCTTTGCACTCACAGAGTCTGTGACAGAATGTACACTCAACTGCTACGGGAATGGAGAGTGCGTGGCAGGATCGTGCCACTGTTTCCCTGGATTCATAGGACCTTACTGCTCCAGAGGTAATTATTCGGCTTTAATAATTATCTTAAAAGCTCAGTTTAGTCCTTGTAAGGCTTATCAGTTCAGTATGCCATTAACAGAAAATTGACATGATAAGTGCTATATGGATTTTTTTTTTTTTTTCATTATTCATCCTTCAGAATACATGAAAATTTTCAATGTCATGTCATTAATAAATTTTGAGATGACAGAAAAATAATGAATTAAACATTTTTGTAAATCTAAAGCTTTTGGACTAAAATGCCTTTTCTTTTCTGGGTTTGTGAGGTCAGGGATTTTGCCGGCTGATTCAGACCGAGGATGATTGCTTCAAAAAGATAACCAAAATGACTCAAATTACCTCATTGTTAAACCATGTAGTGACATCTAAATATTTTGCAGTTTACATTTGATATACCAAGTTAGTTTTGCTGCATCCGTAGATACACGGTTTGACCAAGCTCACTTCGCTACAAACTTGCCATCACTGGAAAAGAAAAAGAAGAAGAAAAAAGGAAAGGGAAAAAAAAATGTGAGGGATTCACATCACATGTTAGATTTTTTTTCCCTTAATGTGTGGCCCTTGGATTGCTTTAACTTTAAGTCAGCATGGCTCTCTGAAAACAAAATGATGCCCACCCCTGGCTTACACAGTATGTAACCTTGTTAGTAGCAAGAATTCTGAGCCGAAAGAGCAGAGTTTTCTTTGAGACAATCTATAAACAGTCTCACTGTTATATATCTTTTAGCTTCAGGGCATGAGGCTTTCCTGGTTGCCACAGGGCAAAAGGCAGAGTACACACTGGACAGAATGCCAGTCCATCACAGAGCAATAAAGGAAATTTAGATGCTAGAAAATGTATTAGGATTTTGTAAAATTCTTCTCCCTTTAGGCAGAAATAGGCTGGCTGTTTCCAACGTCATGATAATCAGAGCTAACAAGATGCTTGCCTGTTTGACATTTAAAGTACTGATAAAAGCGTGGTTTGTCATTTCCTCTAACTGCAGATGTGATTTTTTTAAACACTATTTTAGTGAATAAATTGTATCGTCTATAATATAAAACTGTTAGTGTGATATAACGTCTTCTAAATTTTGAAATAAGCATTTTTTATTTTTCCCCTTTTGCTAAAAGGTTGTGTAGTTGGGCAGTGTTCTCAAACCTTTTGAGCATTATGGACTGGTTTCATACAACTTTCTGATGGACTAGTGGGAAAAAAAGGTTCTCCAGTGAAGTTTTTTTGTAATTGTATTTTTACTCAAACTGTAGGTTTGTTAGTATGTGGGGAAAAAAAGCAAAACAAAACTGCAACAGGACAGGACAGTGCAGGAAAAAAATGTAATTTTCATAATAAAACACCCTGCAGACCAGTGTCTATAAAAAATAATTGTATCGATTATCAAAGCAAGGGTTTTTTCTATTTCTGTGCTATCCGTAGACTGGTAGTAGGACTTGAGGACCTTTGTAGTTGAGTGTTTACAGATTAACTGCAGAGTTACACCTTAAACAGTGTATAAGCAGCAACTTTGCCACTTTTGATCAATTAATTGGCCTGTCAAAGCAGAGTTGGGTCTCTTAAAAGATAGGAGATAAAATTAATTTTTTGTCAACAAATGGAAAACAATAATTTAACTAAGCACAGCGTGAGAACACACTAAAAAAAAGCACTAAATTGAGCAGAGTTAAACCTGTGAACATGTATAGGAGCATAATTTGGGTTGTTCGTACCTGTTTTTTCTCTGCAGCTGCCTGTCCCGTGCTGTGCAGTGGTAACGGCCAGTACACCAGGGGGCGCTGCCAGTGCTTTAGCGGCTGGAAGGGCACCGAGTGTGATGTTCCTGCCTCGCAGTGCATCGATCCTCAATGTGGGGGACACGGACTCTGTGTGGCGGGAAATTGTGTGTGCAACACCGGCCACAAAGGAGTCAACTGTGATCAAGGTAATCCAGAAAGAAAAACTCTTCCCCCTGGATTCAAAGCAGATTCATGCAACAAATTTCTCTGCAATGCTCTGGGGAAATCGACTCATTCTCTTAGTGAAACAATTGGTGTTTTCGACTCCACCGAGCGGATAATGCTTTGGATGCTGTTATTGATATTGTGTGTATAAATTAACTCCCTCTTAGTGTTTAGACTACATGAGGGTACAAGCCCGAACAGATTGTGCATTGCCCATCGATGCATTCACCTACTGGAGGGCTCCGCAGATGACGACACCTGTAAAAATCAATCAGTCCATGGCATCTGTTCCCCCGTTCGCTAAGAAAGGGCAGCTTCCTCTCACTTGTCAACCTCCCCTCCCACCTCCACCCACTTCACTCCATTGCATTTAACTTTATCGATCCCCACGCAGATAAAAGGCAATTATCAGCTCAGATTTACATGTGGGAGTTGTTGACCTTACATGCAAAAGCTGTTGGGTTCACTTAATGAATATGTTGTGGTTTTCTTTGGAGGGAAGAAACATGGAAAAGAAACATATAAAGGTGACGTTGCATTTGTATTTTTTAGCATGCATGAAAGCACTCTTGTTTGATTTAAATTGTTATGATTAAAAAATTATCTGTGACAAGCAAATTTAGAAATGCACACAAAAAAAATCAACCCTATTAAAGTGAGAAAATGTTGTATATTCTCACTTGTTTGTGGAGGGTTGATTATATACTACATAATTGCCAATTATTAACCCAGATCAACAAGTTGATCTGCAAATTGTTAATAGTAATTGATCATATCAGTCTAGACACTAATTGTGCTTTGTTTCACAGTGCCTATAATAGAGCCTAATTATGCTGTCTCTATGTTGAACATACCCTATAATATAACATAAAGGAGCTTTTTGAACATAGGGTGGAAAATTACTATTGGCAACCACCAAACCCTGCAAAAAAATTTCAGCTGTGGCTCCCCAGCTATCATCCGGCACTCAAGCGTTTCCACTCTTAAAAATGACTTTTTGGCTGGTAGGAAATTCAAAGTGGCCAGGGTAAATAAGTAGGTTTGAATCTAGAAGTGGTAAAGTGACACAGCTGTCATCCTGGTTTTGTGTCTTCAGTGGACTGTGTGGACCCGACGTGCTCCGGTCACGGAGCCTGTCATCATGGTGAGTGCCACTGTAACCCGGGCTGGGGAGGGATCAGCTGTGAGATTCTGAAGAGCACTTGTCCAGAGCAATGCTCCAGTCACGGCACATTCAACACCGATACGGGAACCTGCATCTGCGAGGCCAAGTGGACAGGGGCCGACTGCTCTATAGGTCAGAAAGCACTTCCTTTCTTCTCTATCTATCACTTAAAGTTAATATATGTAATATATGTGTTGGCACATGACTAAAGGTTGCACCAAATAGTTTTTTTTTATCTTGATTAATCTGCAATTACTTTTTAAAGTTTTCTAGGTGAAATACACAAAGTGAAATGCTTTCTTGAAATTCAAGCTGAGATCTTTAAAATAACTTATTTCATGTTTCAATACAAAATAATAAGTTAATTTAAAGAAATTGCAATTGAAAAACTTAAGAACTCCAGCTGATAATGTTTGACCTTCTAATTTGAAAAAATGATAAATTTTTGATTCCAAATGAGTTGCTAAGTACTTTTTATGGTGAGTGACTCAATTGTTCATCAAGGATTTTAGCTGTAAAAAAGAATTAAGAGTTTTAATTAAATTTGACATTTCTGGTGTTTTACTGTTTTTGATGTAATCACTGGATCACAGTGTGTTTCAGATTTTACACACAACAGAATTAAAAGAAACATTAGGCTTCACAGTCTTTTTTTAATGATAGATCTATGATGTTTGTGCTGCACCAACACATTTTCTGCAATCAGTACAGTTAGAACTACAGTAAAATCTTTTTTTAAACTGTTTTTTGTGGGTTACGTTTCAGTCCCACTAACAAGTAATTGGCACCACATTTCTCCGTATTTATTCCAAATAAACTCCCCCCTTGCTGCGCCAGACTCCAGGTCTCCAAAACAGCAGATGTATACGCCTTTCCTAACAGGCTGTAAGTTTCAGTAACACATCTCTGTTGCAGCACATTACGTCTACACGTGGGTGTCTTATTAAAAAAGTTCAGAAATAATTCTTGGGAACCTAAGTTTTTTGTAAAATTATGACAGAAATAAAAGCAATATGTGTATTTTTATATGTTTACCAAAACGTGAAAAAAACAAAAAGAAAATCCTACTTTTACTTATCCATCATCGCCAGCATTAATATATAATTTAGCATAGTGAACAGTTTATTTTCTGAAATTAATGTGTGAAAATTTAGAAAGAAACCTCTGCATCAATCAACTTCTTCTCATAAGTAAGCAACAAAATTATTCATTTGCGATGTCCCAATAATTTATAGTCTGAGTCTCCTCTCGAGATGATGAATGAGAGCCTAAACTGAAGTTTTACAGAGTTGCATTACTGTCATGGCTGTATTTTGTGAGCGTAACTGTAGTTTTTCCTCTCTTTTTTTTCATATCGCATTGAGAGAGGTTTTACTTATTTATTCCCAATAAAAGATAAACAACACTACATGATGACAAATTTACAGGAGTGAGGATTTGTTTTACAACGCATTTGGAACAATGCAATAAGAGCTTTTTATTCAGACAAGAGCAACACTATTAAATGTCTCCTAACGCACAGAAATGCCTCAGTGTGTTACGTGTTCCACAAATAGAAGTAAGAAAGTCATCTGAGCCGGCCACAGAAAACAAATCCACTACAAAAGGCTTTCTTGGGTTTGAGGAGACAAATGTAGACATCTGATAGCCACAAGTCACTCGTGCTTGGAGAGTTTGTAGAACAAACAGAAGGACTTGACTTGACTTGACTCTTGGGTCTTGACTGCAAGTCATTTTGTGTCTTTATGTTCTTCACCACAGCACGATTGCATGAAAATTTAAATCACTTTACGTAAAGTCACTCATTGTAAAGTCATGAAGGCTAGACAAGAAAAAGTCATGAAATGAGAAACAAAATCAACACAATATTTTTCTCATATTGATGGTTAATGTGTCTTTAAATTAAAAATGTGTCATCAGAATTGGTGAACAGATGCCAGCTACCATTTGTTCACTTACAGACACAGATTACGTGACTGAAAATAGGTAAAATGTCAAACCTTCCCCATATTTCTTTACCTACACAAACCACAATCAGCCAATGTAGGTCAATCACGTGACTCAAGTTTTTTGCTGGATTCAGCTGAGTCCTTTATGTCCATCAAGTGTGAGTTGCACTCATTATATCTGGAAAACTATTAGAGTAAACCTTTTTTTTTTTTCAAACTGCACCAATTGATAATTTAGGATAATAGTTTTTTATGTTTCATTTCATAGTTTGAAATGAGTACCTTTAAATTCGCTCACACTATTAAGCAACACCTTAACTTTTGTGACATCTGCTAAATTTAAAGGTTTTCTTTTAGTTGGAACCTAAATGAAAAAGCAGAATTACAAACGATTTAATATGTTTTGAACTAATTAAATCATACTGTGCGTGTGATCACACTCTCAAAGTTGAGTAATCAACACTCACATCACGTGCTCATTTTAATCCCAACATATGCTGACAACAAAGCTTTGACTGTGGTGTGTTTTTTTAATAACTTAGCATATGTTCTTTTTGTGTGTCTGAACTTATAGATAGATTTGTTTAAAAATATTTTCTGAAAGTGCCAGTGTATTATATAGCAGCTTCACGTTTTGTAGAGGGGGAGAAAAAAAAGACAATTTTGTTGCTCCCATCTGCTCGCTGCAGAGCCTCTTCATTTGTTACCATCTTTGTATTCGATGGGTTTGTCTTTCGACACAGGTAGGTGTCTTGTTAGTTCAAAGGCTGGCCCCTCCCAGCTGCTATCTGTGTCTGAGATTCAGGTGATTTATGTGCTGTTCCCCCTCTCAGAGTTGACTTCCTCTCTGCGTGTTGTCCCCCTAAGAGGAAATCATACTGAGTCAAACAATTAAAACCCGAAGTTTCAGAATTTTTTTTTATCTCTCAGCATAAAAGACTCTCAAAGATATTTTCTTTGCGGAACTTCATCTGAAAATCAAAGTGTAATTGCGTCTGGATGGTACGTTTGAGATGATAGGTGCCTTTGCAGACCTTTTGAAGCAGCATGTCGCCAGTTTGGTTGGTGCCCAAGAAACAAAGAATAATTGTGTTAGTGAGCAGTGTTTTTATCTGCTTTGTGTCTCACTTCACTTCTGTTTTTTAAAAGAAGTAATTTGCTATTCTTTTATAGCTTTCAGATTTTCAGCCATCCTCTTACTCGGCAGGACGTCTCAGGATTTGTCAATAGCTGAACTGACAAGCCCGGCCTTGGTGCGGTCCAAAAGTTAGTGAGTTTACCCATCTGGATGGGTGGAGGATTCCTCCGTAATTAATGCTGTGGTTCTTCTTCAATTAAATAAACTTTAATTAACAAGCTGTAGCATGGATCGACCGCCCACAACCCCCTATCCAGCTTGAGTCAGGGGCATGTTAAAGGCAGATAAACACTTTTGCACTAATGAAAAATTGATTGCATAGATTCTATGAGAAGGAGGTATTCCTTTGGAATTAAATGACTCCCCTCCAGAGGCACGCTTAATATTCTACAGTGTCTGCTCAGCTTAATCAGAACCATCCAAGGTCCCTCAATCGAAGAAAAACTCCATTCAGAGAGCTGGAACAGACAGACAGTCAAAAGAGCCTCAGTAAAGGGGATGAGTGAGGGCAAAGCAGTAGGGGTAGATTGGCTTAAAAAAAGAGAAAAATTTAAAAACAAAATGAGTGGATATTTTATTCATGACTTGTTGCATTTTGAGCTGAAAAACGATGCATGTTAATTTGTGGAGACGCTCCGGCTGATGTTTGCAAGACTGATTCAGATTTAAAATTTTTTGCAAAGGTCTGACCTGTCCATCAGGATTTCAGACAAGTACAGTTTTTCTGTAAGAAGTTATTGAAAACATAATTAATCTTTTGCTAACTTCAGGCTGAATAAAAACATGGCTATGGGTTTATGATAGATTTTTTAAATAATATTATTATTATTACATTTTTTTCCAAAACAACACCAGGTTGCCAGGCTCTTTGTCAGTGGAAAAATAAACATAAAAAAGTTTGAAAATACTTGACAAAGATAATTTAAAAAAAAAATTAAATAAATGAAATTCAATTCAGTTTATTTGAATTGACGTCAACTCAAAGGAACTATATTACATTACATCTGTTTAAACCACTTTATAGTTATTTAATTGTGCCGTCCTTCTCTATAAGCCCTCGATTTCAAATAAATTGCATCATCATTTTTAGTAAACAAAATTACTTACTGTTTCATTTCATGGAATACATTTTTTCTATTGTAGCTATTTGCTTGGCAAAATACAGCTTGATTTTAGTAACTATTAAAATAATAAATCTTTTTTCATATTTTCCCTCATTCCTGCATATTATAGGTCTCATAAAGTTAGCTGGATTTTTTTTATGTCACCTGTTTAAGTTGTAGTAGGTGCAATAAAGTAAAACTATAGTCTTTACTGAGCATTAAGTGAGCAGCATATATCTCTGTAGAAAATTTGTTTCTTTGCTTCTTATTCCTCTTGGAGAACATGCTACAGATATTATAAATAGCTAAGTTTAATCCTTCCTGATCAAAAATCTACACACCGAAAACAATCTTTTGCTACGGTGACTTAGCTGTTTAATGAGGTCTGTCTGAGCTACGACTGTTGGGATAAGTTGATGAAAAAAATCCCTCAAAACTGCGAAGGATTGTGTGAATTTTCAGCTGCCGTCTTTCTGAACTCTGAGTGTTTATGACCAAGTATCTAGTGAGCTGTGTGGCTGTGTTTTGCACTACACAACTTATTTTTGTGTTTGTGGTTTGCAAAGCTGTATTCAAGGCCGTGCATGTTATTTTGTTGCCCACTTCCGTCCACTTTGGTTCACTTTGATCCCACCTCGGCAGCTGCCGCCGAACTGCTGGAGTAGAATACACTTTTGAAATAAAGATAGGCAGATTTGGACTAGTTTTTCAATAATTATTATTTATCATGAGTGTGGCTTTTAGACCAGGACATTTGCCTCGGATGTTTTCTGTCAAAACGGAGCTACTGTGCAGTTGTCAAATTACAGCTCTAGCGTTCTTGAGATGAGTTGCATACATCTGTGACAAAATTTAGATGGTTCGGAAGTGCCTGCAACGGTTTTATAACTATTACAAAAAAAATGTTTTTGCAAAAATTTTTATGTTCGAAACTCAAGCGACAGCGCTGCATACCTCTGCTACTCACAGTGAATTTGAGAAATCCACAAAAGTCATATGACATTCTGGAGACATTGGGGAGACTCCCTCATGAATGCTGTTCATCAACTGAGCCCACTGGTACCACCTTAGCTATGGTGCATTCATGGCCTGGAAAAGAAAAAAAAATCTAAATTTTCAGTGTGGCATCTGCTGGTCATCGGTTAAACTAAAAACTGTCAGATTCTGCTCACCTGCTGAGCAGCCTGTGCATCCCGAAATATCTCCTTCCCCTAAAGACAATAGCAAGTTTTCTAAAAGTTACAAACTTCTTCTGCAGCATGGGTACATATTGATATTTTCTACACCATTTTAAATTTTGAGGCCATTTTTAAACTACTTTTCTCTACAAGGAGTCTGTCACAACAAAAAAGCCCTGTTGAAAAGATTTGATGATAGCTCGTTTCCTGCAAATCAACATTCCTTTGTCTCCCACAAGAGCAGAAGCAGCTTGTTGAGCATTATCTTTAACATGAGAGAGAATGAGTGCTCACCAATTTTGGATTCAATTATTTGAATTTTCTTAAGAGAGCGCAGATCCACAACAGCTGCTCTTCTGTTTGCAGTGCTCCGTAGTTTAAGAAAACATGTTCATCCTGCATCTCTGAGTCGAGACAAAAGAACCTGCTTAAATCCGCAACCCTCGCCTCAGTCTGTTAAGACACTCGGGCAAATGGGGTTCCATAATACATTTGAGTGGTTCTTTTGGAAGCTTTTAGACATACAGTAATTGCAGTGTTTTATTCTTACAAGCTTTTTGAGTGATGACAAGTGTTGTTTCATTTTTACGCTACTGCATAAATAAATATCTGAATCTATAAAATGATAACACTGATTGCAGCACAAACACAAAGACAATAAAGAGTAGTTGTTTGGGGACGCGTTGGTAGTTTTTTACTTTATTTTACTCTAGACAAATCCTTAATTTATGTTGTAAACACTGTTGTTATTTCAGATGGAAGGTGGGCGTTGCAGGAATTGAAGCAGCTTGCTGATGAAATAATTTAGGCTCTCTAAAATTTGTTGTTAAATAAATTTTACTTTCAATTCATGTGATCCGAGTCAGAACACATCCCTCTTCCATTATGAAAACATTGTAAGTTTCTTTTTAATGTTATGTTTGACATTTTATCCAATTTCATTTAATTCTAGATGCTTTTCAGTTGTTTTCAATTTGCTTGATGCCCTTTTTGTTGCTGAAGTGAACAAAACAATTTACAAATTAAAATGTCAAACCCTGAAAATTAGAAGGACTTTAGTTTTGTCTGAACCATTAAAGTTAATGACATTTATAGTCATTAGAGGAATAATTACGCCCTTTTTTCTGCATCTAAATACCTATTGTGTAAATTGATTGGACATTGCATCTGATTCAGGTTTTAATACAGTAATATGACATGAGTAAGCTATGTTTTGCACTCCAGGCTTATTTAGAAAAAAAAAAAAAAGAAAAGAAAATGAAACAAGTTCATCGGATCCTAACTGCATAAAGAAGCAGTAAAAATCTGACATTTCCTGTGTAAAATATTACATCATTTGCTTAACTTTAACACATAGCTGTGATTTTGAGTCGTTTTAAATTCTACCAGACTGCTGTTGTTGCAATACAAAGTCAGAGTTTCTTATCGGGCATTTGATAGGAATAGGGTTGAAAACAAGTTTTGTTTACCGTTAAACTTATTGACCCACTTTAACAGCGGGAGCAAACACTTCTCAGCAAACATCAGAGCATTTTTTTTTCTAGCAGATGCATCTATACAGAATGCAAAAATACATCAGTGCCAAAGGGGAGAGTTTTTTTTTTTTTCCTTTCACACAACAGAAGCTACATGTCTCAACGGCTCTCTGTTTTGCAACAGAGGTGTGTGTGGTGGACTGCGGTCCCCATGGCTCCTGTATCGGCGGTGTGTGTCACTGCGAGGAAGGCTGGACGGGACCAGAATGTGAGCAGAGGGACTGTCACCCACGCTGCATCGACCACGGAGTCTGCCGGGAGGGCAAGTGTGACTGCCACCAGGGCTGGACGGGTGAACACTGCACCATTGGTGAGCCACGGTGACACATGCAGCTCTCCACACCCACACATGTTTTCCAGAGAAACCCAAACCACAGAGGAAATTCAATTATTGGCAAGGAAAAAAGGGCAATGTTGGAGTGTGAATGTCAGTATTCTCTGAAAGGTTTTCAGTCATTAGATCATGTTATACTTCTGTTGCTGCCTACACTCTTTTAACAACTTTGGCAAACTAGTCATGAGTAGCTGTTAGTGATATTTTTAGTCCGCAGAGCAAAACTTCTGTTTCTTGCAATCCAGTTTCCACTGAACCGAACTGTGCGGCCAGGATGTGGACAGCCACGCTCGCTGACTGAAAATAAATGACAACATTCACTCAAGTAATTGGGCTAAACTTATTTTAAACTCAAATTAGGGGTGGCTGATCGGACGATACTAGATGGTGAAGGATTAGAATATGTTGACGGTCTGCCAAAGCAGAGAGGTAGAAGGGATCATGTGATCGTTTAGTTGGGCACATTCTATCTAAGAGAGCTGAGGGGAAAATCAGTAGTAAAAATCAATGTGAAACTTTAATTGTGTCTTCAAAAAGTTGCGATGTATTTTTGCCATAATTTATTATTTTCATTTTTTACAGACAGTGCCAAATACTTTATATTTTGTTCCACTTTGATTGCTGTTTACTGCTAAACATTATGTGATCAGTTTATGAAGTTTGTTGCTGTGTAGGATTATCCTACACAATGTTATCATTCCAAATTAGCATGAAACAACACCTGCTATTCTTGTTTTTTTATGTTTACCTTACAAAGACTTCTACTTCAGGTGGTTTGAGTGCATTCTACTCTTCTGCCTAACACATGCTGATTTTTATTAAATTCATATTAGCTTTCAGGTTCTTTAATTTCTAAAGGCAAACAGTTGTTGTTCCTTGTGGAAATATAATCTTCTGTTCTATTTGTCCTCTACCTGCACCGTGTAACTGAATGAAAGAAATGGATCCGAATTTAAAGTAGTTTTGAATTTTATTGGGATAAAAGGAGAAAAAAAAACTATTTATGTCAATAAGTTGTAGATCTTATTTCTTTACCTTTCTATAAGTGAAAACAAAGAAGAAATGTATCATTTTGTTAGTCATCGGTTGGCCTTTTTTTTTGTAAACATGATTCTTTCAAAAGGCCGCACATGAACTTAGTAATTTAAATAAATCATAAATATATTTCACCTTTTACACTACTCAGGTGAGACTTCTTGTATTCGGGAGTCAAGGGCAGGTACTGAGGGAGCCAAAAAGCCACCAGTTGGCCTCTTTGGATTATCATTTTTTTCTGAAATAGCAGTGCTTCACCTGGCATTAATGAGGATAATGAGTTCTGAGATGCCACTTCTTATTGACCTTTAACTCAAACTTCCTCTGCATCTTCCCCTCTGTCAAAGTTCCCGTAGTTAAACCTTGACACTCCGCGTCAAACACCATTCCCGCAAGTGTCATTTCCTGCCTCTCGACGAAGACACATTCATTCCCGGTGAAACAAAGATCCGACCCTCCAAACTCTTGAACCCCAATTATGTATTTACAAGTTCTCTCATAAGCAATCCCCTGTCTGCAGCACATCTCTGAGGTAAGGGGAGTTTGCAGTGAGGCAGTTGTGGAGGAGGTCACATTCCTGATCTTATTAATCTCTCCCTCCTCGGGGGCCGCCTGCGCGTCATCCATTTTCTCTTTCTTTTCTCCTGTTCAAGGCTCCCGTCAGGAAAGTAACTCCATGCTTTAGACGCAGAGGCTATGAATAGGTGGTGCGTTACCTTTTCTTTAAGGAACTGGGAGCTTATTTTGTCTTTCAAACCCTGAATAACTGCCATTTGCACAAAGCGCCTTTTAATCACATTACATGGTCAGCGCCTGAATGGAGCACTTTCTTGGTCATTCTTTTCCACGAGCATCTAGATCCTGTTTTATATGCAAGGCTTACCCTATTGTCACTGCTTTCTCAGCACTGCAGTCTGCTGCTAAGGTGTTTTTGATTTGTCTTAGCATAAAATCGCTGAAGTAGAGATGATGAAAAAAAAAAAAAATGAATGAATGAAATATACAAAAGCACAGTATTTTGATTCATATTAGAAGCTGAGCCTGTACACATGCTGACAAGCAGACAGTGGAATGTTTTGATGCATACCCAGATGAAACTGACTCACAGGGTCCAAAAACAAAGAGTGTTACAAATCTCAAATATGAAAAAAAAAAAAAAAAAACCCAGTGTGGTCTTTTTTTTTTATCTCCTGTGCATCGGCTTCTCTTGTTTTTGGCAAAACAAAGGCAGATGGAGAGTGTTAACAATGAATATTTTACCAAGCACAAGTTGCTGAATTGATTTATGTTGCTTCTATAGACAGAAACATGTTCACCATCCAAGGCCGTTTAACAGAAGAAAAATGTGATCTTAACCATGAAGACATCTATATTCCTGATTAATGACTCACTGTGTTAATTAAAATTAAACTCTAAGGTTTTCTAATACTGTCTTTTTCCTTTTGCTGCAGTGAAACTGTAAAGAAGCTCCTTTGCCATCTTCTCTCAAATAGATTTTCAGCTTATTTCTTTCTATAAACATTTCTTTGCCTAACTCCTTCTTATATCCATTCTCCTCTTTATTCTATGTCTGCATGCCTGTCTGCCTACCTCTCTGTTTCTTTCCGACTTCCTCTTGGCTTACATGTGTAGCCTTGGATTCCAGAGTATCAGGTAAAAAGACACTTTTCACTTTGCATGAAAGTTGTATTCTTCATGAAAATGTTGTTGTTGTTGTTTTTTAATTCCACTTAACACCTCAATTTTTTTTATTAAAAATGTGGACCCATTAAAAAAAAAAAGTTAAACGTCCCAATTTTTCAATATATATTAGTCATATGTTTTCACTCAAGCTTAGTATTAACTCTTCAGCTCAATCATCGTAAATACTGTGATTTTCACACACAGTCGAGAGGTTGAAATTAAAGACAAAGCTGACACGTGGTGATTGCAAAAGTGATATTCAAGAAAATAACCTGCAGAGCTTCTTCTCTAAATATTTCATCCACGTTTGCAGGCAGCTGCGTGCCTGACATCGTTTCCACTTTTTGCAAGTGACTCTAAGTAAATGTGTTTGCCAGTCTTAGCACACTGCCACCACAGAGATAAGTAATTTTCTTTTCCAAATGTTTCCCTTTCCTCGGTTGTGTAATAGGAGCAGTCAAGATAGGATATAAAGGTAAATTGAACCACTACCCCCACAAGGGAGATTGTCATGAACAATCCCTCCCTGCTCTCTGTTTCTCCTAGCACGGCGTATATACACCTGTTTTATGTCCGAGTCGATCATAATGTTTCTGCTGTGATCCTGCTCCCCCCTCCCCCCCAATATGTCCCCTCCATCTCCTGTCCGTCTGAACAAGTCTCACGCCAGACTCCACGGTCCCTTCTCCACCCCCTCCCCCCACTGTCCCTGTGTTTGCCAGATTAAACGCCCAGAACTGGTGTGGTTTAGTCATGTTTCGGCTCCCTGTCTTCACCCTCCATTATAGAAGGAATGCGATCTGGCAGCAAGTGCACTGTTTTCTGTAAATGTGGAGACTCTTGACCCCCTCTTCTTCTTCTCCAACTTCCTCCTATTTACATATACACTTCCTTTTCTCCTTTGATGTTGCAGTTACTTCACATGAGTGTTTCCAACATCTGCAATGGGCAGTTCCTGCACTAATTATTTGCAGGCGAAAGTAGTGAACCTCCCACTGAAGGATGTTCGGCCTCTCAAATGTGATTTGTGTGACTTTGAACAAAAGAAAACTCTTAAATTTCTAACTTAAGTACAGAATTATAATGTGAATTTGTTTCCAATTACAATCTTTCTCTAGATTCATGCAAAAACCTCCATTGAAGTTTTAATTTTAACCCTAAAAAGCACAAAATATAACTGCATTTGCATTATCTTTGAGTGTTTTAATAACAAGTCAGCACACATGCATTTCATTTTTCATAATAGTTGCACCAAGAACTCATGTGAAACGACTGTAACCCCTCACAGTCTCCCCCCATCCCCAGGTGTATCATACTGTATGTTCACTCACTCTTGTCTTCTATCATATTTACCCCTCCTCTGCCTTTTTTCACTCTATTTGCCTCTTTTGCTCCTGTCTTCTCTCCTTCCTTCTCCTTCTGATCTCCTCGCTGTTGTTCGCTCGGTTGTTTTTGACCCGTGTGTGGTGTTTTGACAGACGGCTGCCCCGGGCTTTGCAACAACAATGGAAGGTGCGTCCTGGATCAGAATGTCTGGCACTGCATCTGCCAGTCAGGATGGAGAGGGCTCGGTTGCGACGTCGCGACCGAAACACTCTGCTCTGACGGCAAGGATAACGAGGGAGGTAGGAAGGAGTAAACGCCTTGTACAAATTGTCTTTTAGCCTCAGAAAAAAAAAAATAAAAAAAGCTTGTCTGGAACTCCTATTGCACCAGACAGGAAATTGCTTTTGATGTGGCCCCTTGGTGACACTGCAAACAAACAAAACAAATCAATCATACATAAAACATCAGTGGAAGAAATATGCAAATGTAGCAGCAGAGCAGATTGTTAAGCACCATGCTTTGAAATATACAGTAGTAGATCAATTAGAAAGACAGGCTGGGATCTAATGGACTGCTCTTATGCCTTATCAAACCAGAACTTTTAAAGTTCATGAGAGGTACTTTGAAAGATTTACATTGCATTGCTCTTTTTTAATGCACTTAAGTTCATGTAAGAAGTCATCTGTGTCTAACCAAGCTCAACGCAGGTTGGAGGTGCTTAGTTTTTCTTTGTGAAACCCTACGTATCTAGGTCAGCCAAACTTTCCCTACCTGTCTTGACTGTCTCCTCACTGTTTTCCAGATGGGCTCACTGACTGCATGGACCCAGACTGCTGCTCTCAAATCTCCTGCCAGGGTCAGACCTACTGTCGTGGCTCAGCTGACCCCGCTTCAGTTGCCAGCCAAAGCCAGAGTGCAGCTGCCCAGCCCTCATCCAAGAGTTTTTATGACCGGGTCAGCTTTTTGATCGGTCCCAGTGGCAGTCATGTGATACCCGGGGATAACCCTTTCAACAGCAGGTAAGCAACTGAATACATTACTGACAGCTCCTTAATTATCTGGATCATGTTAGCTGTTTGCTGTCTAATTACCAGTTGAAGCAGGCACCTGTATTTGTGCAGCTGAATTGTCATGAGTGTCACATGTATTTGTCTTTGGACTCAAGACGACAAGTTTGTTTACAGCTGCCAAAACATTTCTTTACAGTGACAAGTCTATCAAGTGACAGAGTTTGGTCAGTGTTAAAACCTACCCACGAGCATATACAGTACAGTGGTTACACCAAGTTTACAAGAATAAAATTATTATAAAATTATTCATTGCACCTGTATATATATATATATATATATATATATTTATGTACATGGGTGTGTGTGTGTGTGTGTGTGGGGGGGGGGGGTGTATATATAGCATTTGTACATCTAAGAGTTGGAACACTTCAAAAGAAATATCTTATATTACTGAGAACGACTTATACTTACTTCAAACTATTCTTTTAACGAAAAAACATCAAACAGGACTGACTTTATTTTCTGGGTTATCTTTACATAAATAATGTATTAAGAGTTTGTGTGGTTATTATGAGATATAGACACAGCTTTCATTTTGAAACAAAGTTTTTTGTTTTGTTCAAAACTCACAAATTCATTGTTTTATTTATTTTTATTTTAAGTTTTAATAACTTGTTTGAATTTTTTTGTTGCTTTATTTTGTGTGTTTTATTTTTATGTGTTTTGGGGTTTCTTTATTGAATCGTTTTAAATTTAAAACAACCGCTGGATGGTTTGCCACGAATGTGTTCCCCTCAAGATGGATTGTAACGTTGTTCCTGTTGCCTGAACAAATGTTAAAAGTTAACAACATTCCTGTCACCTCTTCTTTTGTTCTTTTTAACCCATACTTTGCAAATGATGCATGTTTTTCTAGTTACATTAACCACATTAGTTGCCAGTGAAGTTTCAAATGTTCTTGGTGCATTTTCATGAAGACCAAACAAACCAACAAACAAAATCTGCACAATATTTTTTCTCATCTTGATGGTTAGTGTCCTTAAATCAAAAATGTGTTAGCAAAATTTCCTTACTACTATGTGTGTTTGTTCACCTCCAAAAACAACCAAAGTGATTGAAAATTGTTCAACTTACCAATCATTATTGTTTACCTACACAGAGTATGGTCAACCTAATGCAGGTCAGTCACAATCGGCACCATTTTGATTTAGTTCTGAATAACCTTTTTATTAATGTCATACTTTGCCTTGAGAACTTCAAAAGTGTTTGAAATGCATTGTGAATGTTTTTACATCTGAATTTATATCAACTAAATCTTTATTGTTATTAAAAGATAAACAAAACTGAAAACAGAGCACCTTTGTTTGTAAGTACAGATTTTTATTGTTGTGGCAAATATTTAGTGTTTAATTGACATTGACATACCCGAGGCAAAGAAATTGATTTAGAAAGGAAAAAAAAAAAAGTTGTGGACAATGAATAGACGACTGAGTCACATCGATGTGCAAATAAAAGAAACGGTTAACGTTTTTCAATTAAAAAAGAAGAAGAAAAAACCTTAGTGTACCATCACATTTGTTCAGAAGTTTTTTGGGAGGATTGATGGAGAGAAAATGATTACCAACTGTGTGCAGAAGTCTTTGGGATTATTTCATCCAACAGTTTAAAGTAATCCTTATGTAAATACTGTGCTTTACTGGAAATATAGAAAGAGACAATTCCCCTTAGCCGGGTTCTGGGTAATCCTCATCCTCATTGTCTTCAGCTTACTGTCGATTTCATGTCTGGCTGTGGCATTAGCTCCATTGCTCAAAAATTTCATTCGCTTTTTTATCTTCTTTGAAAGTTAGTTTGTTTTAGTCAAAAAACAGAATTTTAGTTGCTCTTCTTACATATATGCCACTAACTTTGGCAAAATTAATTACCTTTTTTCTGTTTTTTTTTTTATCTGAACAGCACAAATACTTTCTGCATGCATGAATACTTTTGTTAAAAGACTCACCCTAAAAAGTAGCAGTGGTGGAGTTTGTTTGAAGGCTCATTTTTTAACATTCATTTTTGGTTACAGGGTAAATAATTTATTGGCAGCTTTTGCAAAATATACTTTATAAAGAATTCTATGAATCACTGCAGCAATGCCGATAAAGAAGACTTTTTCACAGCAGTGGTGACTGTTATACCTCGTCGCAGAGTGCCTGATGTGAAACAGAACAGAAATTGGAAATACTTAGAGGTCATTCCTCTCTTTCTTTCTTTCTTTCTTTTTTTTTTTCAAGAAGCCATTGTGTGAGCCAAGAGAAAGAGAGCGGGTTTCAGTGTGCGGTCTGGTTTCAGAACTCGGCGGTAAACTTGTCTCTTGCATAGCACAGAGAATAAAACATGTGTTGTGGTGTAGTGCCACCCCCCTTCCTCTCCCAGCCTGCTCCTCCACAATAGCTCCCCAGCCGTATCACATGTCCCCACACAAGTCTCCCACTGGGTTTTCAGATGGTGTTTTTCTACAGCCAGTGCGGGACAATGACAGATAAGAACGCATGTATTATATGATTCATTTCTGGAGTTTCAGCAGGTGGTGTTAGTTTGCGTTTGTTTTTGGGCTTCAGTTCTTGTATCATCCGTCTGCCTCTCAAAAGATTAATAGAGACACAGGGAATAAAGAGTGAGCCTCTGCTGGAGCTCTTAAGTGGCCTTGTTTTTTGAGCCAGTAAATAAACGATGGGAGACGGTTGTGCAAGGCACGGAGCGGCAGAGAAATAAAAGAGCAGCTCAAGCTGTTGATCATCCCTGTCTTATATATGTAATGACCTGGAGATAAAGTGGCAAAATGAGCACTTTTTGCCCACCAATGATAAATGCTGTGGGAACGCCTTTAAAATTCCACCCCGTGGTTCTGAAGTGGCGAATTAGTAAATGTTGATGGAGAAATATGGTATTATCTGCCTCCCTCTTACCTTCAAACACGGGACTGACTTAACAAATGACTTCCCACCAATGAATTTAGGAATGAGAATTGGTGTTAGACAAGTTCTACCTGAAGGCCCTGCAGTCACATTGAATAATGGTTGAGGATATCAGGGTCTTAAATCATGCATGAATCTTCTGCGTCTGTGATTTATAAAGCCAAAGTGCCGACAAAAGCATTGTTTTTTCAGGTGAAAGAAGGGAAGGGGAAGCTGAAGCTAGAGAGCCTTTCGACCAGAAGCAAATCCATTTACCAGCAGGAAAAATATGAGTGGGCATTCTGAATGAATAATGCTCTCCCATACGCAAGACTAACTACCACAGTGGTGTCCCAAAGTGAAGTATTTAACCCCCCCTATCTGCTCAAGTGGTATTAATGTTTGGCCAGCAGTAGGGGGTGAGTTATACAATGCAGCCACAGGGTGTGGATGTTTGCAAAAATCGAAATAGTCAAAAAAGAGAATATGCTTTTAAAAAAATATTTCTACTTCTTTTTTTATTAATAAGGAGCTATTTTCATCAAACCTTCCTAATTTAATATTCCACAGTTTATCATTTTGTACTTTCTGATTGTAAAATCTATTTTTTTCTTCCCATCTATACTTCTCACAACTTCACCTTGCTAAACCTTCTCAATGATTCTTTTTTTGTGTGTGCTGTAGTATTGCCTTTCCTCTTACAAACCCTTGTCTTTTTTTTGCAACAGTTTGCCTCCAGCATTGCATTTTGTTGTTCTGAATTGCTATAAAGTGTCTCTTGACACACCAGCCGCCAAGCATTTCAACTTCTTACATCAAGAGGACATGTGTAACAAAGCTGAAGAGTTGTTCTAACACTATTCTTGTCAATATCTTTCATTACAAGTATTACCATTGATATTTATCAGGCTTCCTAGCCTAAAACTTTGGTATGACACTGACAAAAGGCTCTCTTAGGGAGCAAAAATTCTTCCCTGTATTATCACACATGGATTGTGCCTCCTTGAGATACAATTCAAGTAGGAATAAATAATTCAACAGGGTGAAAGTGATAACAACACTTTGACAATCTCACACTTATTTGTCTTATTTAATAGCCTTTTATGCTAGGTGTGTTCTTCACATTTCAATGGCCAGTTTGTCTTTCCGTAGCAGGCTGAAATTTTATCTTTTAATCTTACAATTTGTACATTAAAGTTGATGTTGTGTTTAACCTTTCAAAATGCAGTGTGCTCTTTGGAATTCACTCTTACTTAGTACATTGTAAAAAAAATGACAGAAAGGAATAAAAAAAAAACTTGTTTCCTGAGCGCACGCAGTTCTAAGCCACTCGTAACTCTTTGTTTTTGGTGTGGTCTTTGTTTTGTTTACTTAATGACATCACCACAAAACATATTTCATTTGTTTCTTTGTCTCACCTTAAATAAATAATTAGAAACTGTTTTGCATACTTAATAAAACTGTCACCTAAGATGTTAAATCAAAGCACATGAAGCTTTTATTAAAAGAAACTTATGCTCTTATACAGGTGCATCTTGTCAAAATAAACTTTTTCTTTTTTTTCTAAAGGGCATATATGTAAAGAAATATATGCCTGTGTTTTCTTGGATTATAAATACTGCAAAAGACGAGCAAGATGCTGCAAAATGTTAACTGAAGCCCTCCTCCGGGTGAATTATGGGTTTTTAAAAGCAGTAAACAGACTCAGAGAGAGGCTTTGTGAGGTGGCATTTTCATGAGCAACGACTGACATGTGTGTGTGTTCCTGATGGTCAGTAAATCATCCCCACTTCCTCGTGCCGCTGGCAAAGACATGACAGTTGTTAGTAGTGCTGATGCAGTCGCTGTTGTTGACGCTGACTGGCACTGTTTGTTTACTCAGCCCTTACTCTTGTTTGTTTGTCCTACACAGCCTGGCATCAGTCATTCGGGGTCAGGTCCTAACGGGAGACGGGACGCCGCTGATTGGAGTCAACGTGTCTTTCCTCCACTACCCGCAGTACGGCTACACCATCACTCGGCAAGATGGCATGTAAGGGCTCCCCGTGCACATGTTTATCAGTAGGTGCAATATTTGAGAAAACACAGTCTCTCAGTGTCCTGAGGTTTGACCTGTGGCCAATTTAAACAGTGTCTTTGTGACATGTGGACATTTTGAGGGGGAAAAAAAATGTCCAGCACTGTAAGAATTGTCCTGGCAGTTGTCCAAAATCTACTCAAAACAAATTGAAACAGCAGCACATTGTGCCCTAAAACAATTCTTCATGCAAATGCCACAGTGGAGGGGGCCATTTTGAGACCAAGCTGTTTAAAATGCATTGAATCAGCAAGGGCAGAATCAATCTGCCCGCGGAGTAGTAAAACATGGGATTACTGTCTGACCTTCTCCTGCTATTACCACAGATAGGTCCTTAATAATGGAAGTGCAAACACATACAAGAAAAACGTATGTCACATATCTTACTGGGATGCTCAGGGTGGAGCTTTATTTTCCCGACGGTAGTCAAAATTATGAACCAGGCCTGTGGTTCAAATTCAGCAGATAAAGGTCATGTTTATATGTTGCCGGTGAGGAATAAAAGGCTATTGAGTGGCAGAGAATTGTACAGCTGTTGTTATGAATCACAATCCTTGGGTCCCCATATAGCTGAGGATTAGCTGATTTCTTCAGATATTCCGCCCTGTAACTCTCTGACAAGGAGCGTGATAAATGGTAGGGGATAATCACACTTGGTTAGCCAACAGATCCGCTCAGTGTGTTAAGAAGGGGGGGGGTGCAGCATCAAAGCCTGGCCTCTTGCAGCTGTGAGCTCCCCACTGCCCAAAAGAGGAGAGAGCTTGAGAAGGAAGCTGTTTTAGGTCAGCTGCACAGCTTGGCTGTTGGCGCGCGTGTATGTGTGTCATTCTGGGTGTCGGTGCGTGCACGAGAGACGTGCGTAAGCATCCAAATCTGCGAGTGTGTCTTTGTACACGGGAATGCATGCAATGTCACCACACAGATGTTGCACCCCCTGGGTAGCGAAGCTCACCGAATATATAGAGCAGTACTTCAAAGACTCGCCCTTCATTTCCAAACCAGTAACTTTTCCCTGAGTAATGTCGTGCTAATTAACACCAGTTCACCAGAGGAAACTCCCCAGACTCACGCCTCCAAACCAAATTCAGCCATAAAGTTTCTGCCAGCATCATGCTTGGTTGAACAAAAGTCATAAATTAGATTCGGTGAATGATAATGACACATACTGACTGAATTACTGGCGCTGGTTTGATACGGAAAAGTTTTACCTGCTTTAATGGTCTTGAAAAAATAAACTAAGTAAAAACTGAACATCTAAACATTATTTTCATCAGTAATAAGTTCAGTGAAAGACAAAACTATATTTATTTTTCACTTGTTTTTTTTCCCGTTTAACAGTGCTGCAGGTGTCAACACATCACTTTATATCTTTGCTAGATTTATCTGATACCTTCCAAATACTTTTTTGATCAAAATTTTATGCTGAACAGACTGTAAGGGTCTGTTAAAATGCAGCATTTAGTTAAAGATCAAAGCATTTTTTTTAACTTTTATTTTTACTTTTTTGTTTTAGTTTTTGATATTTTAAACAAAAAGCAGTTTGTAGTCGAGGTCAAATTTTAGGATTTGTTTAAATAAATATTAACCTTTTTTTTCCCCTCTAATATTTGCTCTTTTTATTTACAGTAAATGTTAAAATAGCCCAGTATTTCACCAAAAATTGAATATGAGAAAAACACTCTGACATCTGAAATCAAGCTTGTGTGTCATTTCTTGTTTGTTTGTATGTTTGTTTGTTCTTTTTCTTTCCAAATTGTTATTCCGGAGCTCTTCAGTTGTCTGATGTACAAGAACATAAAACTGATTTTTTTTATGCCTCTTCTTGGCACTTTAAATTAGTAAGGGACCGTTTTTTTCTGTTTTTTTCCACCACTGATAAAATATTGTCAAAAAAGGGATGAAGACATCCTGGAATGGGGCTAAACTAAACAAGAAGGTTTATCTCATCTCTTAATTTTTTTGTTTATGTTTTTCCCTTCTTTTGCAGAAAGCTACAATTTCCTAGTTCTTTATAATGAAATGAAATTTAAAAAAAGGGTTTTTTTTTTGTGGTTTAACAACAAATTTATAAATTAGCTTTTTTACAATGTAATAGTGTTGATTTTCGAGTAAGTTAAGGAACTTTGCCTAAGTTGTAGTCTTAAAAATTTAGTTCTCGAACTTTGACAAATATGTGCAAACATAACACAAAAAATGCTAATAAAATGCTGTAAAAAAAAAAGGGTCATCCTGTAAGCCTCAAAAGCAAAGTTTAAAATGATAAACTGAAAAATGGGCATTTTCTATGGTTTTACAATAAAAGGACTTATAAAATAACTTATACAACAACTGTGTTACATGGTGTAATTTGAGCCAGATGTGGATTTGTCTACACATAGTAATTAACACATAGTTAAATAGTGCAGTAAAACAAAGTTGATCATATTTTATGTATTTCAAACAGTAAAAAAGGTTTTGAGATACTTATTTTTGATACTGAATGGACACTTTATCATTTGTATTATTATTGTGTTAAGGTTTGACCTCTTGGCGAATGGTGGCGCCTCTCTGACGCTGAGTTATGAGCGAGCCCCGTTCCCCACGTTGCACCGCACCGTTTGGCTGCCCTGGAATGTTTTCCATGTGATGGACACAGTGGTGATGAAGCGGGAAGAGAACGACATCCCCAGCTGTTACCTCACCGGTCTGGTCAGGCCCAACCCCCTCATCCTGGCCTCGCCACTCTCCACATTGTACAAAACCTCCCCAGAAGACAGTCCCATCATCCCCGAGACTCAGGTGAGACGATGCGGCAGAGGTGACTCAAAGGCATGATATTAAAGGGTTTTTATAGCCAATTCTGAAATTCACCTCATATCTGATTGTTTGGAATGACTGCTATAAATTGACCCAAGTTTGATCCCAATATTTCAGGCTGTAGTGTTGAAAATAATTATGTTGTTATCTTCATTCCACCATGGCTTGTCTTGCTTATTTTCAACAGAGTCAGATTGGCCTTTCAGCCTGCCTTTGGGCCTTTATTGAATTGAAGCATCTCCCCAAATACAAAGCAATAAATTTTGTCACAGCAGCAGCGATAAATAAATTCTCTGGTTACATGCCTATGGATTTTGATTTGCAGCCAGTTCAGTAAAATCACAGTTGAAAATCACTAACTGCAAAATGTGACTGCAGTCTTTGCTTTTTTAAGTCTAAACAAAATATATCTGTGTTACATTTCAGCTGAGAAAAGCAAATCTGTATGTTTCTGTATAATTGCAGCTTCAGGTGCAAACTGAGACTCCCTTTAAAAAACAGTAAAACTTATCAGTTTTTAGTGGTATGCTATTCAATACTTTTTCTCACTAATAATAAAGAATTCACTGATGCCTGTAGGCTAAGCCAAATGTGCAAACACACCAGTGTAGTTTAGTGTGTTTGCAGATTGCTCAGTAACTTTATATACTGTAATTAGGGTCATTCTCTAAGTTAAATACACACTCATGCTGCTCCTTTTAGCTGTTTTTTATGTCTACACTTCACACTGGGTTTGGCACCAGTCTGACTGCTAATTAAAATCACAGGTACTTCACGAACAAGTGGCCATACCAGGCAGTGACCTCAACCTGGTCTACCTGAGCTCCAGGGCAGCTGGCTACAAGCCCATCCTCAAGGTGCTGCTGACCCAGGATCGTCTCCCCTTTGGCCTGATGAAGGTGCACCTGATGGTGGCCGTCATGGGCCGTCAGTTCCAGAAGTCTTTCCCTGCCTTCCCTGGCCTCTCCTACACCTTCATCTGGGATAAAACAGACGCCTACAATCAGAAGGTCTTTGGCCTGGCAGAAGCTGTGGGTGAGTCCCCCGCTGTGAAGCTGCCCACTAAAGATGTTGTGCAAGCACGGGTTCACTGTCAGACGCCTTCAGGCACTGAACCCTGGTTGAACTTTCAGAGATTGATTTTACTTGTTTTTCAATTGAAGATTATTTAGCTGGGGACTGCTTTTGTTACCATGAGCAATAAAGATGTAGCAGTTGGTGTGAAATCCTGAAATCCCCCAGTGCTGCATTTCTGAAGGCCGTTGCTTTTTTTGCTGACTTGTTTGTTTTGCATGTATGATATTTCAGCAGCTGTGCAAGAATGAAAATATTGCCTATGAGGCAGTGCCTGAAAAAATAAAATAAAGTAAAAAAAAATGCATACAAGGAGTCAAAAGACATTTGTTTTTTTTCTACAAAAGAAAAGTGCATTATTGTTTGACCAAATGATACCTGCCAGAATAATTTGATTTTAATGATAATTAAGGCTTCAGGATACTGCATTGCTGCCTGCTTCATTACAGAAGTACAGGCTGTAACATTTGTATCTTAAAAGCTTGCTGACAAAGTTGTAAAACTCTGAAAAGAACTGGTGGATATTGTTAGGAAGGATAAACACTGAAGCACAATCAAAAAGGATTCATTTGCGGCTCATGGCTTTAACCATATCGCAGCGTTTATAACGTTTACTTTAATGGGCTTCATCTGAGCCTTTATTGTTTACATAATTCACCCTACTTTACACGCAGTTTTGCGTTGTGCTTCATTTGCATTTACACAGGATAAATAAGAGGAGAGCACATAAGCTCCAAACAGTGCAGGTGAGACATAGAAACCCCACAGGTCTTCTAAAATCATCCCAGCCAGGGAGAACAGCAAAGACAAAGAGCCAGCAAAAACCAGCGGATGCATAAAACAACCGCAACATGTGCTGAATGTCTTCCAAGCTACAAGCCTCATTGCTGCTATAAGTGTCAAGTAAAAAGGTTGCAGCCTTGCTCACTGTGGGTATCTGCTGCCATTACTTTCAGTGTCAGTGGGATATGAATACGAGTCCTGCCTTGATGTGGTGCTCTGGGAGAAGAGGACAGCCATGTTACAAGGCTACGAATTGGATGCTTCCAACGTGGGAGGGTGGATGTTAGACAAACATCATATATTGGACATTCAGAATGGTAAGCAATGCTCATCCTTACAGTACGTGTGTGTATGTGTGTGTGTGGCTGTGGGGCAGAGATAGGTGCCTCTTTGAGTTACAGGCAGGTGGTCTTTACCCTGAATCACCGCAGTAAAGGCTTGAATCAGAATGAAATATGGTTCGTCATCCCATCTGGAGATAATAGAGGAGAGTTTTGAAGGGCCGATCACTCACAGTAATGACTGAATAAATCAGTTTGTAAGTCACCGGGGTGCAGGGCTTGCTGCGATTCAACACCACTCAGCTATTTTAGGAAGAAAATGGTCTTTTGCTGCTCATGAAGGCTTATGCTTCTGATGAACAGTCGTCACATTTATTTCTTGCATCAGTTCAATAAACATAATTAAATCCTCGCTCCGTCATCAATCAGATTCTTTGTAATCAGCAAGTACAATAAATGGACATGAGCTGGTCTTTGTCGAGCTGACGCAGGGACATGAGAAAGTGAAACGGACATAATGAAACAATCAGATGCAAATGCAGTCGAGTCACTGCTGGGTTACGGCACCATGAGGTCACACTCGATAATCTGAGGAATTCAGCCAGCACACTGTTTAAGGGTTTCAGTGTGCTGCTGCTGTGGAGGCAGTAATATGACTGCAGTTCTAAGAAGTACGCCTCAGGGCCTCTGGCTGGTGTGCATTGTCAGTTTTCCAGACCGCTGTTTTGACATTAAACCCTCTACGGTGCACAATCGTTGTTCCAGTTGTCCAACACAATTTGTGTCCCTTTCATCTCGAAAATAGTCGAGGTCGGCCCATAGTCAGATTAAAGTATGTGAATAGATTTTTTGGTTTTCATTGACTAGGCTGTGCATGAGTCATGTCTGTTTTGTCTAGTATTTTACATCTCTATTTCTTTTAGTGGGCTCTTGCCAGTCTAGATTCTTGGTAAAATCATTTGTAAACAATAACAAATGCCATTAAAACCGACAGATGAATCACTTTCAGGTGGCTTAAAGTAATAAATGGTAGTCCTTCTGCTTGACTGCCACTCATTTGAATATATTAGCGAACATAAACAAATGCACATAACTTATTATGTAGTTATATACCTTTTTGCTGCATTTTTGCATCTTCTAGTTTAGTTCTGGGTGCACTCTGATGTGTTGTTTCAGTATTTTTGAGACGTTACAGGGTCACAAAAATGTGGTTTAAAAAGTTTTGACCCATTTAAGTTCATAATTTTGATGTATAAATGAATCCTACTCTCAAGTTAGGGCGGAAAATACAAGATGACAAATTATTAAACACTAAAATAAAACCCATAGAGCAAGTTTTTTAGAAAATGTTTAAAGGAACACTTGTCCAAGACAGGGATTTGTTTGTAAAACACAGAAACCCTAAGAAAACGCTGATAGGATCAGATAACATAATGGTAAACAGAACAAAAGTTTAAAATGACATCAGCTCATTGCAAAGTAACTTTATTAAATTATTTTTGATCAATAATATATTTTTGTTTTGTTTAATAAATAATATAGCATGTACTGTTGTATTTTTCTCCACTTCAGGACTTCAGTTCTTTCCTGAAATGTCTTTGTTAATTTCTGAAAAACAAATTTAAAAGAAACTGAACTACACTCTGTCTTTTTTGCTATCAGTTATTGTGATGAACTATTCTCAGTTGGAAGAATTTAGGTATTTGTGCTACGCATCGTTACAAACTTTAACTACATGTGATGGCTTCCACTCTACAGCCCTGTATTGTGCACCGACGCTCACTCTAAGAGGTTACGCTCTTCACCTAACTTGGCGAAGGTCTATCACCTTTTCACAATTTATGCTTCTTTGCAGAACTGGGTCTGAGAAGTAATTAAGTCAGTTAATCAAAGAGAAGCAAGGAAATAGAAATTCTGCTTCATTTCAGGTGTTATTACTCGGTTTGACCTTCAGCAACTATCAAAACTTTGTGTACGAGACTGGTTCAAAAGATGGTTTTATGAATGGATCGCTTTCGAATGTCTGAGGCTCCGTGATCTGTAAAGGGTTGGTTTCTACATGTATTTTGTCACTGTAGATAAATAGTGTAAGTAGTTTAAAAGGATTACCGATTTAACAGCGCACACAAATAAAGTTTAAATAAACAACCAGTCACAGCTCTTTGGGTCTTTGTCAGTTTCCCCGCAGCTCGGGTGCATTTATGAAGAGGTTCACATGGGCTCTGGAGGCTCCTCACAAATCCTCTGCAACCACCTGACACAGAACTATAAATCTTTTTTTTTTCCTTTTTGGCAGCAAAGTTTAGGAAACCACTGAGATTATTTTTGTTAGCGGATATTTCAGCTACCGGAGGAGCTCTGCGAAGAAGGGGAAATGTTTATCTGACTTGAACTTAGTGCTGCCTACACTTCTCAAATAAAGTCTTTTATACCATCTTACATGGATCCATCGCTATTCATCCTGCAATACCCACCTCAAAATCACACATGTATGCTGCATGTAAAACATCTCTGAGAATGCAAAGTAACAGTTGTTTTTTTATCAGATGTGGTTGTAGAAAATGTTATAAAGTTGTTTCTTCACTTTGTTCAAACCTTGATGCTACTTTGTCCTGCGCCTTTGTTAAACATTCAAAAGAACAGACGTAGGAGCTCATTGCCAAACCTAATCTGTCGATCCATTCAACAGCTGAAGTTTATGAAGTGAGCAAAAGAACACTGAAATAAGCCTCCAGCTTGTCGCATGCTGGTGCATTTGTGTTTCATCTCACCTATCTGAAAGTAAAGCACAGCCATCTCCAAAGCCTTCACCGCGGCATCATCACAGTTGGAGTTGTTGTGAGATGCATTTGTGATCAACAGATAGGTGCAGCATGTGTGATATGCTAATGTGTGCTGCATCCTTTATTAGATTGAGCTGTACTCTGTCTGAATTTATCAGAAAACCAAATGTCGGCACACATTAAAAATCATCATGTGCAGGCTTGTTGTTGTACATGGAAACAGCGACTGCAGAAATAAAACAAGGACCAGATGGTGTGGAGCTTTTCCTATGCAGTAAATGCTGCAAACTCCCTAAGGCTTTTTTATTCTCACACTTTTCATATGTCGTGTTACAAAAAATACATTGCAAAGCCTGGCTAAATTTAAAACAAACAAGAATACTTGAGCAAACTTGTCGCTTTCTGTTTCATTTTCTTTTTTTACTTCAGGGGGCCTTAATATTATTTGCAAAGTAGTTTCATGCTACAGTCCTCTAAGAACAACCTAAAAACAGATTTCTTGGTACGATTGAATATTTTTATCTGTGATTTTGGCATGCCAGTTTGTACAGTTCAATAATCTATCTTTAATGCTAGATAGGAATATAAAAAAGAATCACAACATTATTTGTGATAGTATCTATTTTACCCATCACATTAATTTATACCCCACAGTTTGTGAGTATTCATCTTGTTTTCTTCCTTTGCATTTTCTCCATCAATACTGAATCATTCAGTCAGCAGTCAGCCACCTTTTGACATTAGAGATTTATAGCACATGTGAGTTTTTTGGGTGAGGAATTCAGTTCAATATCCTCAGCTGACAAGAAGATGAATCCAAATATCACTGTTTGCCTTCGTTGCTGCTCAAGTATTGATTCTTTAATGCTCTAAACCTTGACTAATGTCCTCACCCGACATGTAAGCAAGCGGTGGTCCTGCAGCTGCACAGCAGTTTATCTCCAAACGTTTGCTATCGCTCTTTGTTGCGAATCCTGCTTCATTTTTTTTGCACCACTTGGAACATCTGAGGACTTTTTCCTCTCATCGTTTGTGGCGTAAGACCCGAGCAAAAGCCCTTCCCCCTCGCTCTGCCTCCACTCCAGAGCCTGTCAAACCAGATAAGGCAAATTGCTGGTGTCTGTTCTGTAGTCGTGTCCTCCTGCCCCTCGATTCTTCGTTACAAGTGGATATGCCTTCCCCTCAATCTGCAGCTTGTCTCTATCTCGGGTAACATAGCTGGTACTTATTGGACACAGCCAAAGTTCAGCAAGGTGGTATCTCTGAGGTGAAGTACTGCGTGGCTGAAACAAATGCAGCATTTTAGATATTGAGAGGTCTTTGGTCTGGTTTTAGCCTCAATCAGGATCAGTGGGACCCTGGTGGTGGCTTCAAAAAAAGATAGCGCAAAGCAGAACAAAGAAGGACAGGGTGCAATTAAGACACTCATTCGTCCCCTACCACTCTCTGCACTCGCCATGTGTCACCAAGGTGACATTGCTCAGGGCGCTCCAGTTTTTTATCACATATGGAGGCTCGGCCTTGCATTGGCACCATTAATCATCTCAGAAGCTGTGATGTCAACATTAAAGAATTATTTTTTTTAATTTCACACCACATGATTCAAATTAGCCTTTTATCAAACAAATTATTACCTCCTGTAATGTCTTCGAGGAAGGAATCAATTCAGTTTGGGGCAGCACAGAAAGGAATTATGATTTCTTTGTACGGCCAGCAGGGATAGTTTGTGGAGATGACATTTTGCCCCTTACTCAATATTTCATGTAATGACTCCTCTCCTGGTTTTCTATTTGCCATATTATTTCTTATATAAGAAAATGGCCTTTAGCCTTCCTCTGCCTCCCATTTTCTATCATTTTTACGGATATTTATATCTTGGGTTGTTTTCAGTTTTTCTCTGTTATATTTTGAGTGATTCCAAGTCACTTCATGTTTAGCTCTGCCTGAGTGTTCAAAAAATTAGATAAATGCTGCGTGACACGCAGCTTATGTAGGATGCAACAGAGACAACAGGTTCTGTCTCTTCTCACTACACTGAGACAGCAGTGATTGTTGCCTTTCACTAACTTCTACCAAGATTTCAAACCCGCCTCCACACGTTCATTTTTCTAATCGATGAGCAGACACGTCCCAAACGACTGATCCACTCAGCTGCCATACTTTGACTTCTCCTCTGCAACAAATCTGTCGGGGGAGTTTGTTGCAGTCTGTGCAGAAAAACAGAACTTTGAGAATAAATTGTTTTCCTGTAGCATTCTTTTGGGAAATCATATCATAGTTTGTGAGTTTCCATTCAGAGTGAGAAGTGCGAAATATTTATGAATACATGCTTGTGGACTCCAAAGCCATTTTTAGTGGTGACACCGTAGGAGTCCCCCTCCACAGCCCCGAGCTCTGGATAGTCAGAAGCCAAATTCCCATCAGTTGAGCTCTCCAGCTGAGACATCACAAGCTTGATCCTTGCAACAATCATCAGCAGTAATGTGTCATGGCCAAGTGTCCTTGAGGGAAGAAAGCTGAACCTTAATCTGCTCACTCTAAGCTGGCGGAAGACATTGTGTGTGTGAGAAAATCAAAGTGAAAGAGTATAGTGTCAATAGTAAGTGTGGGAGTGATGGTGGGGGGTAGCTGTTGATTGATAGCTGTATTTAATCTATTCCATTACACTGTCTAATAGCCTTTGGGAAGACTTGTGTGTACAGTAAACCGTGATGGAAGTGTAAAAGGAAAGGACCATATTGGATTGCTTGAATGACTTCAGCATTCTTTTTTTAAGCTGAATGTCTGCCAAATTGCGACATGGCTGTAGTGCTAAAACTGATCCATGTCCTCCACACTGCATATTGCATCATGCATATAAGAAACATCCTTATCTTTCCAGTGAATGTTGAGAAGTCATTACAGAGACAGACATTAAAATTCAGATCAAATTATGCAGCTTATTAGTCATCTTTGATGTATAACTTTTTTCTCTCTGGGTGCAGCATCAACCTTTCAGCTCACTGAGTGTTTTCATCACACCGGGTGTTTCTTTCAGCGTGCCAACGGATGGATCACAGTTCAATTAAAGTCCCAAGGTCATACGTTTCCACGCGTCACACAGAAAGCCTTGTCCTGGACCTATTTGTCTTGCTTAGAGGCTCATGTATAATGCTGTCGGAAACAAAAGACGGATTGGTCAGATCGCCAAGAGTCTCGGCAGTCTGTGTCTTCATTTGAATTTGTCCTTCAATCAGCTAAAATCAATGAAAGGAACTAATCAGAGAGGGGACAAGCTGCACACTTGATTTCACTTATATTGAGGGTTACAATGGCTTACCGTATGGCTCTATGGGCGAACGGCATGATGTGGCCATTCAGTGGTGTCACAGATCCACTAATTAGGACAGAGGCAAAGTGAATTCACACAAGTTGCTGGATGTGAATAATTAAGTGCTCCGAGCATGCACTTCTTTCCTCTGATGTAATTTTCCCCCCTTTGAAGAAATTCTCACTATACACATGCGCTCCAACCCCCCCAGTTATATTTGCCCCTTGTTAAAATATTAATCTGTTATGACTCACTACATTTAGAGTCCTTCAGTGAAATGTATGGACTGTGATTTAGGGACTGTCCACATCTCCATACTGTATTTATGTTTACTGTCTCTCTGCGACTTGAAGCAAACAGGCTCCCTGTCAAGTTAAGAGAACATCATTTTACATAAAATATACTTCAGCTTTATAGAGGGTTTCCAGTAATCCACTGAGGCAGTGACATAGCTCTACAATACTGGGATCTATCAGTTGAATTGATGGCCAGAGTGTTGCCTGTGTGCCGCCTCTGCTCCCTGCTCTATTTAAAAGACATCACTGTCTGAGCGTTACTTAAAGGAATAGTTTGTTGGGGGGTTTTTTGTTTTTGTTTTGCGGTATTTTTGTCTCTCGTTTCAATGTGGGGTTATGTGGACTACTTATGAGTCATTGCTTTAAAAAACAGTCACTGGAACAATCATAATTTGGAGAATCAGGGAGAATTTTTTATGAGTGAGTCGAACTAACAGCTACCTAAAGCAGGGTGAGTTCAAGATCAAATTTCTGCCATGTAAAACTTAACAGCAAAAATTTTTGAGCAAAAAATATTTTTATTTTTACATATCTTCCAATTTTGCAGACGTCAGTTGTTGTTTGTCCCTATTTGTTCAACAGAACATCCTCCATGTTGTTAAGCGTACTTGTGTGCACAAAGGTATGCTGACTGTATCCTATCGATTGTGATTCTTAGTTCGGATGGTGAAATCCCAAAATAACAGACAGTAAAATTGAGTGATTGCAAAAGTAGAAACAGCATATCTTTTTCTTGGGAGGAATGAGCATATTACTCTGAGCCATATTTTACAAGGAAAAAATAGAGAGATTGAATGACTTTTGCTTATAATTATTTGTACCAGTATAGACACCATTTGGTTGAGAAAAAAAAAGTGATGGCAAATAACTGTTTAAAATAAAAGTATAGTTTTTGGTGTTGGAAATTTGCTCTTGAACGGGTCGTGCTCTGAGAAGCGTTCACCCTGACTCCTCCATGAGAATTCCTCTCTGAGTCAAAATGAAGATGCTCTGAACACAGCCTGCTGCTCCTAACTAATACACACAAACACACTTCACTAACATCTCTTTTGGGTAACATTATGAAAACGTTTTTAAGCAATTAGTGGAAAACTGTATCTACATTTCTAAATGTAAAAAATAGAAAATATTAACTTATAATCTCTTTGTAGAATATCTAAAAAACAGACTGTTTAAAGCTCTTCTCATCGGGTAGCTTGACTTAGTAATAGTATCTGATTTTATTTAAATGCTGTAATGTTTTATAAACCAACTTTTTTCTTAATTAATTGCTCATGCAAATCCTTCCATTCATTTTGTTGTTTCTGTTGAAGACAACGGGTGTAAAGATACCATACAGTCAAATAGATAAATATATATTTTATGTAACAGTTTTAACAATTTAACAATCTTTAGCATAAAAGAAGCTGATATATTTTAAATGCACACCATTAACATGAATTTATATTTTAATAATAATAGAATCGATTTATGTATTTTTTTCTTCTTCCTATCAGATTTGGTTAGATTGCAGCTAAACAATGCGTCCAGTTATTTTGCATCATTGACAGACAACAGTGATGTGTTCACACCTGTAAATAAATACCTGCTGTTTTGTTTCTCAGGCATCCTATACAAAGGAAGCGGGGAGAACCAGTTCATCTCCCTCCAGCCCCCAGTGATTTCCACTGTGATGGGGAATGGACGGCGCAGGAGCATTTCCTGCCCCAGCTGTAATGGGCAGGCCCAGGGCAACAAGCTGTTGGCGCCAGTCGCTCTGGCCTGGGGCATCGATGGAAGCCTCTACGTTGGCGATTTTAATTTCATCCGCCGGATCTACCCATCTGGGAACGTGACGAGTATCATGGAGCTCAGGTAAAGGAAAGTGGGATGTTAATTAAAGTGGTATGTTTTCTGTTTGTTATTATTTAGAAGCTTTTAAACTGATATAATTCTAGCAATGTATGCATCAAGTTCTGAGTTTGTATATAACAACTACTGGATCAATTTTATGAAACTTAATGTGACGTATTTTAAAATTATGCAGATTTTAGATTGCATGTATTGCCAGACAAGAAAACGCAGTACACTTTAAAAATGTAAAGAAAAAAAAATCTTACTTCTCATTGTCACATTGAGTGTTTAGCTTGGAGAGGGGAAACGAAAATGGCACGGTGGGCAGACTTTATTTCACACACATCTTTTCACTCCCCATAGAAATTTGAAATCTTTTCCCTATCCATCTCCATAATTAGGAAAGACATCCTGTCTTCAGCGTGTAATTGGGATGATTTACGCCCTCATGCCAACTTGGCTTCTCCCTGCCATGACTCTGATTTGGCCAGTTGGCTTATTTCAAAGTGGCAGATGTTGATTAAATGTACATTGGGCCACCATCCTCTATGAGACACGTACATGACAAAAACATAAAAAAACAGCCCTAAAATGATAGAGGTCACCACTCTGTTGGCAGGTAGTCAACCATCAAGTAGCTTTTGTAAGATAATATCAGGATTACAAGGGTGAATGTTGAGAGAAACTCTAATTTGGGGGGTGAAACACGCTAATCCACCCTGGAAATCTGCTAATGCACCTGCTGAGGCATCAGCCTCTGCATCACCGATGTTAGAAATTGTGTAGCAGTGTGGATGAAAAGCAGAGTGCTGCTATAAAACATCATCATTCATGTTCAGCAAGTCTTTGCAAGATAAATAAAAGTTTGGGAATTGGTTTATGACCCCAAGCAAGTATTTTAGTCTGTTTAGAATGACAGGAGGCAAAACACAGAACTTGTGTTAGCTTTACTGATTACATTCAGACAGGACACAAGTTTTTTTTCTGTTTTTTCCTTGAAGCTGAATTGAATTTTCTGTAAATAACTAGCATGAAAGAACAACAATGCAGGAAAATATTGTTTCAGAAACAGATTGTTTCGGTGTTTATTGTAAATCTTTCAAACATTCAAGTGATTTTAGTCGTTTCTTTCTCTCCTTCCTGCTCACACAAATGGAATTTTTTTCCGCTGCTGTTAGTGTTAAGCCGATGTTTATATTCTGGCTTCAGTGGTCAATGTAGCAAGTGGCAGAATCAATATTTCAATATGAGTGGTCAAATTGAGAATAGCAGTGGTAATGCAGGATGGCGCCTCCTGAACACAGGAGGACATGTTTTCCTCTCTGTGGGTTAGAACTCCACCTCTACGCTATCTGCCAAACAGACTGTCATTGCGTGTGACCTTCTCTGCCGACTGTGTTGATTCTTCAAGGGAACAACTTTGACTTTGTGAGTTTCTCTACGAGACTCTGTGAGAAAAATAAAGCTTTTAGTTTGATTTTTTTTTTTTTCAGATTTGCTGACTTCTTGCGATTTCAGTAAGGAGAAACATAAATGATAAAGGGTGTTTATCCCGATATCTTTTCAAAAATCTGTCACTCAGGTGACAAAACAAATGGGAAAATAATAGTTTTGAAAATAACAAGTTAACATATCCCCCTCAAGACCTATCAGTTTGATTGTCTCTATTTATTTTTTCTCTCTTTTCCTGCTTTCGCTGTATCCTGTCATAGAAATAAAGACTTTAGACACAGGTAGGTGTTTCTTATGTTAGTGCCTGTTTTCTTTTTTGCCTTCTTTTTGCATGTCATCGTCTTTGTAAACACATGAATAACTCTGCTTTTTACAGTTGTTAAAGCACCAATGATTACCTTTTGTAATTACAGCAAATCAGCGATAGCTTGATTGCATCTAAACAAGAGGGAGCGTGCGTGAACTTTCGGAATTAGTACATCTGCTTTTTGTAAAACAGTGAAATATGCATTGGCAGCCTTTACAGATTTGAAAAATTATGCAAAGAAACGCCTACATGTTATACAGTCAAACAGCAGACTTCTGCAGTAAAGTTCAGTATCATTGCAAAGCTTATAATTACATTTCTAGTGATGGTGTTTGGCAGATGTTCCCATCCGGAGGGGCTTACACAACTGCTTTGTATTCATGAATATGGCAACGACACTGTATCAAGTGAAGATGCATATTGGTGGCAATTAGCTTGTCCCAGTGATTAACATGACAAGTGCAAGAGGTGCTCCAAACAGTAAACTGCAGGAACTTTATTAAGCTGGCTTTGCTATAGTAACTCCACTGCTGGGTTGATCCAATAATGAGAATAGGATAAATGACCTTTGAGTGAAGTTCAAATCAAATTTTTTCTGATTCATGCAGTGATTTCTGATTTTCCTGTCGTTTCAAACTCTTGGCTGAATGAAAAGGGTACAGATTCAACACAGCATTGTATTAATTAGGCACAAAGGACGGTTTAAAAGAGTTTAAGATCTTTAAAAAAATGGCTGAAATTAAATTCTTGAGCTTGTATCCAAATGTTGAACCTTATATGAGCAACAATAGTATGACAGTGAAGTGAGCATGGAGACAGAGTGACATGTAGCAGCTTGATGCTTTCAGAGCTGCTGAATTCTGGATCAGTCGGAAGTTTGTGAATCCCTGCAGGGCATTGCCTGCTCCTAGGACTGCCTGACCAGGAATTGACTGGCACCGGCTTTAACACCTGTGACAGGTGTGGCCAAACTGTTGAGATGTTGTGAAAAAGACAGAGAACTTTATAAAAAATAAAAAAATTAAATAAATAAAAAAATTGAGACTAACAACAAGCTGTCTATAAGTAATATCAAGACCACATAAACTTTCTCTTACATGTGTTTAAACATCAAGACCCATACAATAGTAATATGTATTGCATAAATGTTTCATTGGATTGTAAAACACCAGGACAGGTGTCTCATTTATTATGTCTACCCCCTGCAGGTAGACTGTAAAAGAAGGGGTTACTTATGTTTGACTTACTGAATTTTTTATAGGAGCTTGATAGTAGCCACCTATTTTGAACATTTACTTTGACTCATAATGGCCATCAAGTTTTATGGCTGCATTTTTATCATTTTACAAAGATGTTTCATTGCCACATTTATTTTGCCGTCACATTATTCCCTTCCAGAGCCAATGTAATATTGAGTGAGGAAACATTAAACTTCAGCAGAAACAGAGCAGCAATGTTTATGACTGCACAGTAAAGCAAGTTATTTTTTTATTGTAACTACTTCAGTTTTGAGCTCTTTAATTATCTCTGAGCACCTGGTACGCATTTGTTCTGCCTTAATTCAATTGTTTTACAAATATGTCGAGTTTGTCGGAATCTGGTGTCACACATAATCATAAATTAATAAATAATAAACCTTCAGTTATATGTTGTATTATTTTTAGATTTCTAATTTTGCCTATATTTATACTGCAGTCCTTTATTTGACAGTTAAATAATGCAAATAAGCAGAAAGAGATGCCATTAATTGTCACACTTTGTTAACATAAGCTAGTCATTTCTGTAATTTCCAGAGGCTTCTCCCCACAGGAGTCTGATAACAGATGAAATGATCTGGCACACAAGTTGTCATTTCTGCTTTGCAAACTGGAACCCCGCTGAGGTGGTATCCTGTTAAATTTAGTCTGAATTCTATCTTTCAACCTTCTGTTTTCTGCACTTTTTACCCTCAGAGGCTCTAGCCTTTTCCTTTGTTATGCTCTTTTTCTTTACAACATTAAACATTCAGAAATTACTTCCCTCTTAAGTTTACTGCCCGTGCACATGACATTGTTTTTACTTATTTCAAGCTGATAATAATGTCTGTATTTTAAGCAACAACATTGTACTTAATTAGCAATGTACTGTGTATGTTTTAGAAAATAACATTCTTAATAATAGCTTAAATACTAAAAATGCGTATTCATTTTGGTGACTTCAGGTCCAGTGTACTGTGCGTAAATTAACTTCATAACACTGAAAGGAAAATGCATTCCGCCTTTATTATATTCTTGTTGTTCACTGTCGCTGTCTCTTTTTTGTTGCTGTTTTTGTTTTTGTTATGGTAATGAGCTTCAGTTTATTGCATATAAACTGTAGTTAATGTCCTCTTGAAAACTTAGAAAGTAGTTTGGGTGTCCGTTGTTCCCCAGATTAAGAGAAAAAGCCCATTTGCAGTCAAGTGGCCAACTTTTATTAACTGCGTTAGTTTTGTTTTGACCAGATTTCAGATGTTTCCCACTTGAGCCTGTACTTCAGCACGTTGCCCACACAATCACCTTTTAACAGAAACAGATCTAGAATTTTGCCCGTAAGTGGTGCATGGTTAAAAGACTCAATCCACTGCTACTGTGTGCAGTAGAAAGATAATGTGTTTAATATTTATCTGACAGAAATCGTTCTGTAATATTTTCTGCCCAAGATGTTTTTCAGTTAACTCTAACATTATGCATTTGATACAGGCTTGATTGTCGGCGTATTGAAGAAACACATAAATGCAGATCAGACCTAGATGAACAAAACAACTTTTCATGTAGTTAGTGAAATTTAAATTTCAGAGTGTCTGTTTGAATTTCTTAGGATCCGAGATGGAAATATGAGCATAATCTGTTGTTCAAGCACTTGACCAGAGCAAGATTTGAATCTGTTTGACAACTAGGCTTTTGGAAATTCCACACTTTCAAGTTTATGAGGTGATGCTTACAAGTGTGGATTGTCGCTCTGCCTAAGATTTCTGAATGTGGCCAATCAGAGCACATTGCACTAGTCATGATGAAGAAGATTAAAGAGCCAGCAGATAAAGTCACCCTATAGTGGCAGAATTAAAACTAATATGTATTTATATTCTAATCTCTAAAATAAGACAAAGAGTTGGAGATTAAATCTACCTATTGAAAAATGATTTGTATGTATGTATGTGTGCAAGTACTTTTGTATTTATTCATTTATTGATTAGTAGATTTATTGTTGGAATCTATTTTTATTATGTCTTCTTGAATTTTTTGAAAGCATTCATTAAGGAGAGTTTCCTACAGAGAACCCTTAGTCCCAGATGGTTGAGGCTTAATTTTATCAGAGCTCAGTTTGTGTTCGAATTGAATTTAATTAAAATAGAACTGGAATGAAAAAAATACTTTAATAATCCCAATGGTTAAATAAAATGTTGCAGTACATTGTTAATCACGAGGGAAAAGGGCATAAATAAGATTGAATAATGGCAAGTAAATCATGCATTTTATCTGGAACAAGTGTCCTTTTGGGCATAGAAGAAGTTTAGGGTTTTTACTTTAGACATGAATGACCTGCAGTACTGCTTCTTATTGCAGTGGAGCTGAAGAGGTCTGAGTAACAATACTCTGCTACAAGTAATTTAAATAATTTCACTGAGAATGATGAATGAGATCGCATCTTAGAGATGGATTTGCACCATTAACAACAGTCTAGCTTTACTGTATAAAAAAATGCTTCTAAAGAAGCACACAGTCTGCAATTAGAATTTATAATGAATTATTTTCTTTAACACAGCAACAACCCAGCACACCGGTATTACCTGGCAACCGATCCAGTGACCGGCCAGCTTTATGTGTCAGACACCAACTCCCGGCGAATCTACCGGCCGAAGATACTGAGTGGAACCAAGGACCTGCAGTCGAACGCAGAGGTGGTGGCAGGAACTGGGGAACACTGCCTGCCCTTTGACGAGAACCACTGTGGAGATGGAGGCAAAGCTCCAGAGGCTTCCCTCACTGGACCCAAAGGTATCATTTAAAATTAATGAAGTTGTTATGCTCAATAGAGGGGTGGAACACAGTGATGGATTTCTCATTCAGAAGTGACACCTGCTAGATTTAAATTTATGTGTGCTTTAGGCTCTGGGCCAAATGATGGCTTACTCATTTTAAATTAATTAATTTTGGTTGTGGTTCTCTTGTTAAATTAAAAGTAAACAGGGCTGTTTACTAAGAAAAAACATGGATACTTTGTAAATTAAAGCTATGTAATGCTCTCAATCAAAAAGCTGTTGCCCTCAGAATTTTAAAAGGTATTACATATTTTTCTTCTTGAGTTATTCTTGTCAAAATCTTTTCAAAATGTGAACTTAATTTTTGAGTTTGTTTCTCCTTTGGGCAAAAGCTCTTTTAAAGTCAAGACTTCATGCTTTTAAAGCTCACAGTAAAGTAACCACTGCCCACAAGCCAGTAAGTGCTATGCACAACCTGTTGTCCACATTCAGATAGCACATGTCCATTTATGTCATGATTGCTGCCTTTTCCATAAATTCCTCTGGAATAAAAGGCTCGGATGAATTGTTTTGTGCTCGTTGCTGTCTGCTTTGAGTGCCAACTGCAATAGTTCAGCTTCAGCTAGGTGATAAAGGCTTGAGTGAAAGCAATCTGAGGGAACAACTCTAATGATGGAGTGGGTGGAAGCCGAGACAAGAGAAGAAACAGCAGATGGCTCCATTTTTTTTTTTCCTTTTTCTCTTCGCAGACATTTGCTGAACTCTGCTCAAATGTGACACATTTCATCTGTCTGAGACTCTCAGGCTGTCAGATAGCCAGCTCCCAAGGATTCACCGCGAGCTCCCACAGCTCGTCAATGTTTTAGCAGAAAGCAATCTTGTGCAGCCCTAGCCACAGGTCAAACCAAACCACTAACCTTCCATAGAAGCTTTTAAAGACTTCATTGAAAAATAAATTCTCTGGAGGTAAGAGTAAAGTTATAGCACCTTCCAAACATTTGAATTCCTGTAAAAACTATGGCGCAATCATCCACTGTACTTCCTGATATCAGCAGAGCTCAGTCTCTAAAATTAAAACCCCAAACCGCAGCAAGTTAAAACCAGGGTGGGGGATGAAAAACAGCCTCCCTGCATGTGAGGTATGGCTGAATTCCCATAGGCGCTGATCTCTATTAAGCAGCACGGTGACACGGAGAGGGATGTGAAGGCTGGCATACCCCGTTAATGTATTTTCCCAGTTTGGGACATATGGTTATTGCAACTCCACACAGGTTTGGCTTCAACTTTGAGATTTGAGCTAACACTCAATCACTGAGACAATTTAGTTCTCACTTGTCACCGAGGCAACTGCTTGTCTTTAACCCCTTTCATGAAAAATTGTCAGAAGCTGTCATGTCTATTTTCTTGCTTATTTATTTCTCAAATGATGTGCGGATTGTGATGATTACATGAGTCAAAAAATCTCCTCAAAGCCTCACTCACTGACACCACCACCTCCAGAGGTCAGTTTTAGACAGTGGGGTTACAAGACAAGGCAAGTGCATATATACCGTATGAATACAGCCTTTCCCACTTCTGCCTGAGAAATTATTTAATACCAGAAAAGCAGCCTGTGAATTATTGATGGCTGTGCTTTTTGCAGTGACCTGAATAATGGGAAGGCGAGCCTGACACATGTATCCATCGTGTTCTGTCCACTGAGTCATGCAAGCAAAGATGTGGCATCTCTACCATGTTTTCCTGTTTTCACAAGCTCTTTTTACCCTGTTTTCCCCCTTTTCTCTCATCCCCTCCACCACCACCACCTGCTTTCAACAGGCATTGCCGTGGACAAGAACGGGCTGATTTATTTTGTTGATGGCACCACTATCAGAAAGGTGGACCAGAACGGCATCATCTCCACTTTCCTCGGTTCCAATGACCTGACATCGGCTCGTCCTCTGACCTGTGACAACAGCATGGATATCAATCAGGTGACTTAAACAAAGATGTGCCAGAAAGCTGTTAACTCAGACAGTAAGCTCTTGCAGAGTGTATCACAGTGCCACCTTGTGCCCCCAGCCCTCTAACCTGATTTCAGAACGGTCCTTTGGCAGTGAGATATGGTTACAGCACAGATACAGTGCAACTGCACACACATAAACACATGTAGTTACATGCAGGCTGATTGGTTTTTAAGGGACAGCAACACATGCAGAGGATTATTTTTCCCCACCAGCTATATTAATATTAAGAGTTTCCAATTTAAGAAAAAAAAACTTCTCTTTAGGGAAAATTAAATCGTTGCTATAGAAACTGTTTTTTCCTTCTGCCTGCAAATATTTAATAGCGTAATAGAATCTGGATGTTTTATTGTAATTCATTTAGTTTTCAGCCATTATTAAATCAGTCTTACCTGTTTATGCTAATTGTTTTTGATTACCCCTTGGGGCTCAGTTGATTTTTTTCATAGATTTGTTCACTGAAATGATTTTTACTGGTAATTTTATTCTTGATCTTATAAGCCAATTTGGTTAAATTCTGAGCATCTGAGGTATTTTGTGTTACTTGCTTAATGACGCTTTTACTGTCTATTACAAGAAAGAGACTTTTAAAAGCATATTTGTAATCCTAATGTAAATGTAGAGATTAGGAAAAAAGATAATTTCAAAAACAATATAAAATAAGACATTATATTATTTGGTAAAGAAATGTTAGATGCAAATTGTTCTTTCATTGTTCTTTCTTTTTTCCTTTCTCCTTTTTTTTGTTCTTATGTCAATAGAAGCAGAGCAATTTCGTTGAAGTACAGTAGGACGATAGTCAAGGTGCTAGATTAGATTTAAACTGGAAGTAGTGACCACAAAATGATGAGTTTTCATGTCACAACTGATAATTTGGAGGGAAGAATAATTACTCTGTTTGGGAGGGCATGCTTTCATGTAGCTGGAGCTGAATTAGTGTTTAGTGTTCCACAAGTAATTGTCATCATTGAGGACACTTACACTACACATAATAATGAGGCAGCACTCAGTAGTGCTGCACATAAAAGCTTTTCTTTGGCAGAGCACAACCATGGTCAGCTTTGTCCAAGAAAATATAAAAATTTACCTGAGAGTGGGGTGACATGAAAGTATGGCCAAGGCCGGGTGCAATCGGTGAAAGAATTATTATTCGAAACAAAAAATGGCGAAAAAAAATGCAGGGACAGGTTTCAATACTTCAACTTTAATATCCATTTTCCCTTCTCTCCCTTAGAGTTTAAAATCTGATTTTAGACGAATAATAAAAAAGGCTTTTATCACATTAAAGTGCTTTCACACCATGAACTTTTTACCGCTTCAGGTGTTGAGAAAAAAAAAACAAGTATCAGACCCTCCTACTACTTGCATGTGTGCACAGAACAAAAGTAGCACTGTTTCAATCTAAACAGTATACATTTTACAATGCTAATGTGTTTGTGAAGCACAATGAAGAAAAATGTACAAGGCTACAAAATGAATAATTAATTGGAAAAATACATAAAAAAGCAAATGACCCCCAAGAAAAGAAATCTCTTTAATTGTGTTTTACTGTGAGGTGGCATTAATAGAAATGCAATGAGAAAAATAAAAGCAAAAGCTAAAATTAAAAACTCCTTTGGCAGCAAATAGTAACTTTTCATGTAAACACAAGAAACGAAATCCAAATTAGTAGATGAAAGTGGGTGGTGGACATGAAGGAGCTGAATGTGAGATAACATAAGAACAAATGATTAAGCTTGTCACTTTTGCTTATTAACCAAGTCATTTGGCACGAGCCAGTGAAGACATGGTTTTGGCGAGACTGTGTGATCCTCGGGCATCCGAGCTGAAGAACTGGCTCGGCACGGTTTAACTTGACGAAGCCTTAAAGGCATTGTGTTGTATTATTAATCACCCGGTGGAAAAACACAATTTAAGAGCGTTTTGACAGTTTTAATGACACGGTTTTGTATTTGAGGGCCAAGACTACTCATTTGTGCTGTTAAAAAATAAGCTTTTTATTCACTGAGAGTCAGTATTTCCAGACAAGCAGATTGTAACGGTTGGTCAGGATTATAGCTTTGGCTCACAATATCACTCTATTATACTAAAAAAATGTAATTAATTATCCTTTAACTTTTAGTGTGTGAGACATATTTTTGTCACTTTGATTTAATTTTCAAGGCATCATTGATCACTGCTGGTGGCGTTTGTCCCTCAGGTTACATCATCAGGTCACACGGCACAATTGGAACAAGAAGGTGTTAATTAAGATCTCAATGTTCTATTCAAAGCTATACCTCAAGTTAAGCAGGGTTCACTTAATCTGAGATCTGTCGATGAATGTCATGGCATGGACAGAATTGTCTTTTAAAATATTAAGTCAGTGCTTGCACAAAATTAAAATGTGCAAAGACTGCAAATATCAACCTGAAAGTGCATAGGTATTAGAGCATATATGCTGTGACATATGCGGCTGGATTGTGGGTGTTTTAAAGCTTTTAGCTTGTCAAGTTTTGGTCACAGTTGCTTCAAATAATCTACTGTAGTTGATCAGATAAAATTCAAGTTTAGGACTCTGGCTTCAAAGTTGAGAGGGGCATCTTTTATACAGTCTACTCAGCAAGAAGTTAAAGAGCTCATAAAAGTTAAAGATTCATATATCAATCTTCTTCTCTCTTTAAAATAATTAATTATATCAAGAGGTCAACTAATTTGAGTTTCTCTGTGGCTCATGGCAATCTTTAAAAATCAGGGCAGCTGATGGCTAATAAACACTGAGGGGTTTTTTTTCTTTTCTTTTCTTTTTTTTTTTTTTTTGTCCAGTGTGTATTATTTAACAGACTCTAACAATAATTAAGTTAAATTTAGGAATATTTAATAATCCTTAGAAAACATTTACACTTAAAAAAAATAATAAATAGAAGAGAATTCTCACTAGAAAAAAACCTAACTTGTGGTCTACAGTAAGCTGGTTGTAGCAGCTGCTGTTGTATCTTTTTTTCCTACTCGGTAATCGATTTTGTATGCACAGGCATGGCTGACTGATGATTTTTGAAAAGTGTTCAGTGTCGTCCGATTAAACCATCTATCCCTAAATATATCTTCCATTTTATCAAAGCTAACAATTTAGAAAATAATGCTGTAACTAAAAAACACATTTGAGTTATGTGCTTGTTTTTCTCAGTTTTTCATTCATCAATAGTGAGATTTTACTCATCTTAGAATATATCAGAGCAATCCAATAATTTTATTTCAACTGTTAAGAAAGACCTAAAATGGTGTACTGGCAAAACTCATGTTCTACCAAGACTTTTATCTAAAGTGGATAAAGAAGCTGGGCTTTTCTGAGAATACTAAATATACCTTTCCATGACTGATATGTTTCTTTCTTTCTTTTTTTTTTTGTTAATCTTAATTAAAGAGAGCAGTATATTCTATCAGAGATGGTTTGGAAATGTTCTTTGGTCAACACATTTCCAACAAAGGATTTACAGACTTCAGCATGTTACCACTTCTGTCACTATCTAACACTGACAATCTGCCATTCACAGCAAGCTTTGTGGAGGTTAGAAAAAGGCCAGGGTCTTTAATTCTCTCTGGCTCTTTATCTTTTCTCCAATCTTGACACAACATCTGTCACTTTTAAGATTCAGGCTGTACATATTCATCTTTCTTTCATTTGGTCATGTTTATTGACACACGAGAGAATTGATATGATGTTTCAGTTTCTCCTAACTGTGCTAAAAATGTACTATGATGTGCAGCACTTTTTTCTGTACATTACACTGAAAATAATTATAATTATAATAATAATTATAATTTTAATATCAGTTCAAAAATACATTGTTTTTACTGGCTCTTTATAATTAATTTGATGTACTAATGAAATGGTGTCATGCATTCCAGGTGATTTTGGAGTGGCCGACAGATTTGGCAGTTAGCCCCATGGACAACTCTCTTTTTGTACTAGACAACAATATAGTGCTGCGCATCACAGAGAATGGTCAAGTGAGTATTGCAGTGGGGCGACCCATTCACTGCCCATTGGCTGGACTGGAGCGTGGCATGGCTGGTGGTCAAAGGGCGCACTTGACCCCACTAGAATCTGCTGTTTCCATTGCCATATCTTACCATGGTGCCATTTACATAGCAGAGACAGATGAGAGAAAGATGAGCAGGATCCGGAAGGTTTCTGTGGATGGTGAGATAACACATTTGGCTGGAGCACTCTCCGACTGCGACTGCAAAAATGATGCCAACTGCGACTGTTACCAGACAGGAGATGGCTATGCCAAAGATGCAAGGCTGAATGGTCCGTCTTCATTAGTGGCAGCTCCAGATGGGACTCTCTACGTGGCGGACCTGGGGAATATCCGCATCCGCGCCATCTCTAGAAATGGGCCAACTTTGACTTCCAGTGGCAGTACATATGAAGTGGCCTCCCCTGATGCCCAAGAACTGTACATGTTTGACATCAACGGTACCCATCAACACACTGCAAGCTTGCTCACTGGTGACTTGAAGTACACCTTTAGCTACAGCACAGAGAACGACATCACAGCTGTCACCGACAGCAGTGGCAACACTCTAAGAATCCGAAGAGATGCTAATCGTATGCCTGTGCGCATTGTCGCCCCTGACAACCAGGTGATCTGGCTGACAATGGGGACCAACGGTGGTCTGAAAACTCTCACTGCACAGGGTCAGGAACTTGTGCTGCTCACCTACCATGGTAACAATGGCCTGCTTGCTACAAAGACTTCAGAGATTGGCTGGACAACTTTTTACGAGTAAGTATAAATAACATTGGCAAGATCATTTTGTGGAACTGCTTATATCATTTGCCAAAGTCTGATTGATTTAAGTTTCATATTATTTAGGCCTTCTCATTATGGAAACAGCCCACAGTGCAAATTAAAACACACCTCCCACTTTGTGCATACTAATACAAACTGTGTAAACAGATGTAATTTGTGCTTAGGCAGATACGATTATGTTTAGGAATGAAAAAGTACACCGTTCTCTCTGGAATAAGAAGGCAATATTAGTAATCTTGCTTTTAGTTTTTTTTTTTGTTGTTTTGGCTTATAACCTGTCATTCCTGTTAATACTGCTATAGCAGATACTGCATTCAATTTTTAATTTAAACCTCATGTTATTAGCACAAAGACAAAAAAAAAACATGCTCATGAATTTGTGTCATACATTTGCCTGTACTTGTTCATTATAGTCTTGCCGCAGTACAAGTTTATCCAATTAAGGGTAACAATACATACCTGCAAATTGCTCAAGGGTGCATATTTAATTGAAGTCTAAATATAAAATTTGCCTTAGATCTGTAAAATAGCCTAGTTAGACTTAAATAACCCCATAAAGTATGTTGCATTTGTTGTGTTGGCTATGACCAAACTTAAAGATAAAAAAGTAAAACCAGTGGAAATAATAAACCACACTTTATACATTTAAAAATCTAGATAGACCTCCTATTATATGCCAACTTGTTTTGGAAGTGTAACCTCCTTGTGATTGATTTTCTCACTCTTGTGTCATTCCCTGTCATGTCCCATTATGCCAAGCATGATATTCTCACTACAACAAAAACAACGAAGCAGCCAGTTGCAATTAGAATGACACATCAATCATTAAAAATGAATTCATTACAAGTCTGTTTTGTTTTTTGGGGTGTTTTTCGTAACTAAATAATAGCTGATGTGTCACTCACTCATATTAAATATTTGGATTGTGCCTAAGCCATTTTTACAGACATTCCCCCACTTGTGCTCCAGAAGTGGAAGATATCCAGGAAAGAAAATGTGACATTTTAATTACAAGAAAGTCGGTGGTCTCACTCGAGTATAAAGGAGTTGATAATTGAATGAATTGTAGCATTGGGAGCTCTCATACATATAAATGCTTTGTCGTTTGATTGTTCTTTTTGTCAAACAGCTATGACAGTGAAGGTCGGCTAATGAATGTGACATTCCCCACTGGAATGGTGAATAACCTGTACACAGATATATACAGTGCTTTGATGGTGGACATTGAAAGCTCCTTGACAGAGGAGGAAATCAGCATCACAACGAATACCTCAAGCGTTCGTGCCTTCTACACTCTGGCTCAGGGTAAGGCCTCGTTGCTAATCTCCCGAACAGAGCAGCTGTTATTTGTCATTGTTTCAAGGGTCTGCAGGGCAATGTTGAGTAAGCCAAAGTCGTGTATCATTACAACTCAGAGGGTCCGACAGTGTAAATGATTACTCTGTGGGTGTGTGGGCTGGGATGTCAGAGTCGGGGAGACACATCAACCTTGTTACTAAGTGGTTTCTACTCTGTTCCACAGCCAGATGGTCCAATTATTTCTTCACATCATTCATGTTCCTTTTTTTTTGCTGAAAATTGTCTAATTTCTGATACTAACAGTTTTGCGCTTATTCAAATATAACCAAAAGTGACCCCAAGAAACTATTATAGCCTGAACTCATTGTTTCTAACTATTGTATCTGACTGTTCCAATTTTCACTTTGTGTTTATCATTAATAGACCAGTGTAGAAGTAGCTATCAAGTAGGCTATGACAACTCTCTAAGGATTACCTATGCCAATGGGATGGACACCCACTACCAGACAGAGCCTCACATCCTAACAGGAGCTGCCAACCCGACTGTCGCCAGGCGCAACATGAGCTTGCCAGGAGAGGTTGGGCAAAACTTGGTTGAATGGCGCTTCCGGAAAGAACAAGCCAGAGGGAAAGTTATCGTGTTTGGACGCAAACTGAGGGTATGGCTGGATTTGTTTTAAATCCCCCTTTTTGTGGCAGCTGTAGCACAAATAATCAGTGGCATATGGGTTCTACTTTCCTACTTTCTTTCTAAAAGAAAATTTTGTAAAAACTGCAAACTTTGGATTGCAATTTGTTTAATGCTAATATTTCAATTTTTGGATGCCATCAAACATTTTAAAATAAGACTAAAACTTATGCAACAGTAAAAAAGAAAAGATATGAAAAATATTTTAAAAGTACTTAGTCTACAAAAAATCTGTTAAATTATGGAGTATTAAGAAAACATTCAATCCAGGAAGAACTTAAAGCACATAAAATATTTTTTTCTATTTCTATTTGTCATCTATGATGACATGATTTTTTATTTGTTCTTTGGCGCAGCAAAATATCCCACCAGGACATTTTTCATTTTTTCATTTTGTATCACTGTACAAAACTGCAACTAAGGAGGTCTGTCTTCTTTTGAGCATGTGTACTCTTTATTTCTAAAGCAAACAATAAAATTCAATTTGCTTATCATTACACAACATGTGTTTGTAGAACATGTGACACTAAATTGATTTGAGAAGCAGGGAAACAAAATAATGAACTAAAACTGTTGTGGGAATTCTTAATACACTTGTGGTAATTGGGTAAAAAGGTTCTTAGGTGTGTTTGGTTGAAATACAATAAAATTCTGGCAGTTATTTTGTCATGTGACTGCTGGCTTTTCACTTTTGTAATTACAGCTATTGATCTCCTCTGTTCCCAAACATGTACCTAGTGTTCTAGAAAAAAAAACAAAAAACATGTTGTGCAAGACTGAGGCAAAAGATTCTCCTTTTCAGGCTTTATTTTAATGTGTTGTTGATATAATATTTAAAGTTAGCTACATATGTATAAAATAAATAAATACAATATCTAGATTGATATTATTTTCAGTTACAGATGAGTGGAATAATTTGCAAAGCATTGCATTCTGGTAAGATGCCAAAACAGTAATTGTGGCATCTTGACTTTTTTCAAAAAACAACTTTTAACACACATCATATATATATATATATATATATATATTCCATTTTTTTTCTTTTTCTTTAAATGAACATTCACAACATTTTACCCTGATTTAAAAGGTCATCAGTATTCTACTACTTTACATAAGTCCACCTCCTCTTACTCCTCCTTCCTAGTCTCTGGCTCAGATTTATGATTTATGGTACTTTATGAACATGGGTGGTTACATGTACTCACTGTCATTTTTGCCACCACCAAATTTAGGAGCTTTTGATTTAAGAGCACCTGAGCAATTTACAGAGTGGCTTTGAGTTTAATGAGGCTTATGAGGGGGGCGTTAATCTTTGTGACAACTGTAGTGCAAGTCTTTAGAAATGGAATTTTAACATCAGTCTAGACAAGACAATAATATCAGAATTAAGAATTTTGTTCTTTAAAGTGCAGTTTCATGTAGTGTACATTGATTTTATGCTTTAATAGAACATTTTTGCCATTACAATGTCTTTCCAAGAAGTCAGTGTGATTTGAGGATTTTTTTTAATCTCACCCATTGTTAAATCTTATCAACAGGTGAATGGACGAAACATTCTCTCTGTTGATTATGATCGCACCCTGAAGACAGAGAAGATTTACGATGACCACAGGAAGTTCCTGTTAAAGATTATATATGACACCGCAGGCCACCCGGTCCTGTGGATGCCCAGCAGTAAGCTACTGCCAGTAAATGTGAGCCGCACAAGTAGTGGGCAAATCAGTGCCCTGCAGAGAGGTCCCACCACTGAGAGGCTGGAGTATGATAGCCAAGGTCGCCTGATTTCCAGGGTGTTTGCGGATGGGAAGATATGGAGTTACACCTACCTTGAGCAGGTGAGAAAATAGCACGGACAGCAGAAATAATATCAGGGATATATTGTGCAGCAGGCTAGTTTTAGCTCCACAGAGAAAATGCAAGCCTTCAGTTGCTTCACAGTTTGTGTGACATGGCAGGATGATTAAGTTAATATTGGTTTAATATCTTTAACTTTATAACATTAAACTTATTGAAGTACACACTTGTGCAAATAAAAACCTATTTGATTGGCTCCTCTGCTCCATTATATGTGAAGACTATTCAAAACAAACACCTGGGTGTAATATATATGTTTTGATGTTTTAAACCTGTTTTCTGTTTATGTATAGTATTATTGTGTCATTTTACCCGTTGCTGTAAACCAAATTTACCCTTGAGGGACAATAAAGGTCTCAGCTAAACAAATAAAATGATGATTTAACAGTACATTAGATCACAAAAATTACTACCACTTTTTATGACATTTGGTATTCATGAAAATTTGTGTGAGGTAGCACTCAGTGGCAGCTATGTGCATTGTTCTGATCTGACTGAGAATGAGAGAAAATACAGGCTCTAAATGGTAACAACATGGGCCCACCCTTAAGCATACATCAAATTCAAAATTCATAACATTGCCTTTATGCCACATTAGATACGACAGGAAACACATATATAAAACACAGCTTCTAAAGATAATGTCATGGTCACTCAATAACAGAAAGTCATTTTCCCAAAGACTTTTTAGAATGCCTTTGCAGTCACAGGGGTCACCCCCTGCTGGACACTGAAAAAAATACAGGTTTAAAACACAAAAAGCACATATCTTATATCCATGCACTTGTTTTAAATAGTCTTAACATATATTACAATAGAAGAGCCAATCAAATAGTTTCTCTGTGTGAACATATATGTACTTTAATAGATTTAAATGCTGAAAAGTTAAAGCCAAGTCAAAAGAAAAGGCTGAATATTTGAGATGATGTGTAAAGTGTAGTTATGTGAATAACGTGTAGAATTGTACTTCATACTAGTGACAGAAAAAAAACTGCTGTGTTTATTTTTTTATTTTGGTATGCTGGCTTCTGATTCCTGTGCTTCAGCTCTGTCTCTATCTTTAGTATGGCTGGTTTATATGTAGCAATATATCTAATGTATTAAAAAGTGCATTTTAAAGCACTTTTAAAAACACACAAATAAACCATTTGATCAGATATGCTCCATTCTGTCATTACATGTCAAGGAACCAAACTCTGATGTATATTTCTCATCATTTCTTGGAGTGTGGTTTTTAAGCTTGCACAGGAATGATCAGCAACAAAATCATCCAAAGTTCTTTTTTTTTTCTTGTTTTTTTTTTCTCCATCATCCACTTCTGGCTCCTTCCTGTCATTGCGTGACCTAGAAAGGCCATGTCAACACTGACATAAGTAACACAGGGGACTCGGGGAGCACAGGAAACCTCAGTGTTGCAACGGATGACTGGGCATGACATTTTAACAGAGAGGGTGGTGAACCTTTGTGAGACAGAGCACACTCTTAAATTCATACTCTCTAAATTGATCAAACAGGTCTGGGTACTAAGGGATTGGACAAAGTAGTTAACAGATGCAGTGTATGTATGTTTTTAATTACAGATAAAGATGTTTAAAATAATAAATAGTCTTCTACACTTTTAACACATACAGTATGTCAAAGCTCTATGTGGTGTTTAACATTTATTTTTAATTTCCTTAATTCTGTCTATTTTTTCACATGGACAGTTTTGTTAATGTGCAACATAACTGGTTGCTGAGGTCTCACAAATGTCACTTCTCTCTACCTTCTACATTTTTCATACACACTGTTTTACCTTTTCTCAAAGCAAGAAATTCTGTCTGGGCTCACTCTGCTTTATACATATATTATGTAGAGACATGACTGAAAAAATGCTATGTATTTTGCTCTTTTCCTCCTAGTCCATGGTTCTCCTGCTCCACAGTCAGCGTCAGTACATATTTGAGTTTGACTCACTTGAAAGACTTTCTGCTGTCACCATGCCAAGTGTAGCCCGCTACACCATGCAGACCATCCGTTCAGTGGGTTACTACAGGAATCTTTATCACCCACCAGAGAGCAACGCCTCAGTAGCTGTGGACTACAGTGAAGATGGCCTCCTATTGAGAGTAGCTCACCTTGGAACAGGCCGTAGAGTCCTTTATCGATACCGTCGGCAGAATAAGCTCTCAGAGATCCTGTATGACAGCACAAGGGTCAGTTTCACCTACGATGAGACAGCAGGTGTGCTGAAGACCGTCAACCTGCAAAATGAGGGTTTCATCTGCTCCATTCGGTATCGGCAAGTGGGCCCCCTGGTGGACCGGCAGATTTTCCGCTTCAGCGAGGATGGCATGGTCAATGCACGCTTTGATTACACCTATGACAGCAGCCTGCGTGTCACCAGTGTTCAGGGTGTCATCAATGAAACTCCCTTACCCATTGATCTATACCAGTTTGATGACATCTCAGGAAAAATTGAACAGTTTGGAAAGTTTGGTGTCATTTATTATGATATAAATCAAATTATATCTACTGCAGTTATGACATACACAAAGCACTTTGATGCACATGGACGAATCAAAGAGATCCAGTATGAAATATTTCGCTCACTGATGTACTGGATTACCTTCCAGTATGATGATGTTGGAAGGGTCACCAAGAGGGAGCTCAAGATCGGCCCCTTTGCAAACACCACCAAGTACAGCTATGAGTATGATGTGGACGGCCAACTTCAAACTGTGTACTTAAATGAAAAAGTAATGTGGCGCTATACATATGACCTAAATGGAAATCTACACTTGTTGAATGCGGGAAACAGCGCCAGGCTTCTTCCTCTACGATATGACTTGCGAGACCGCATCACCCGCCTTGGAGATATCCAGTATAGAATGGATGAGGATGGTTTTCTTCGTCAAAGGGGAGCAGAAATCTTTGAGTACAACTCCAAAGGACTCTTGGTGCGGGTCTACAGCAAGAGCAGTGGCTGGACAATTCAGTATCGCTATGATGGACTCGGTCGCAGAGTGTCAACCAAAACCAGCTTGGGCCATCACTTGCAGTACTTCTATGCAGACTTGAGCTACCCGGCAAGGATAACTCATGTATACAATCACTCCAGCTCAGAGATCACCTCATTCTACTATGACCTACAAGGCCATCTGTTTGCTATGGAGATCAGCAGTGGAGAAGAGTTCTACATTGCTTGTGATAACACTGGCACACCTCTGGCTGTTTTTACCAGCAATGGACTTTTGGTCAAACAGCTCCAATACACTGCATATGGCGAGATATATTTTGACTCTAACCCAGACTTCCAGCTAGTGCTTGGGTTTCATGGAGGACTATATGATCCACTGACCAAACTGCTGCACTTTGGAGAGCAGGATTATGATATAATGTCTGGCAGGTGGACTATTCCAGATATCTCAACTTGGAAACACATTGCCAAAGAGCCAGCTCCTTTTAATTTGTACATGTTCAGAAATAATAACCCCATCAGCAAAGTCCATGAACTGAGAGAGTATGTTGCAGGTAAGAAATAGTATTCTTGAAGTCAATGGTACTACTGATTATATTTATTGTTTTTACCAAAAGAATTGCCTATTTTATATAATTCTTAAAAAAATACTACAACTCTAAATGCTTATCCTGTTCTCTGAAATCACAAATTATTACATCATGTTTATTTATTAATTCATTTGTTTTTCAATATAAAAATGCTTAGTGTTCATGAAATTGGGTATAAATAGGCAACTCAGTAGGTGTCATAAATATGTTAAGTGATTTTTATTTGAAGTGTAAAGTTATTTAAGTCATAAATCAGACTTTGTCTAATTTTATGTTTTTAACCTTTTCTATTTTTACAGATGTTAACAGCTGGCTTGTAACATTTGGGTTTCATCTCCACAACACTATTCCTGGGTATCCAGTTCCAAAATTTGATCTAAGCATGCCATCCTATGAATTAGGGAAGAGTCAGCTCTGGGATGATCTGCCGGTGGGTAAAATTAAGTTCTCTTATATTCTATTAAGTAAAAAAAAAAATCTGAAAAACAAGAAAAGAAGAAACTTTGTCCTTTTTTTTCTGTTACCTTGGTATTTTGAAACTGTCGTTTCTTAATAGGACCTGAGTGCTTTTTGTGAACATCAACATTAATTAGTCTATATTTGGATAATTATTATGATAAAAGAAAGAGAGTGTTTTGTCTTGTTTATTTTTCCCTGGCTTTAATTATCAGGTGAAGATGATTTAATGCTTTCAAATTTTATATATAACAATCTGGTGATGCTACTGTTACAACCTTTTGATGCTATTTATGTTATGCATCTTTGGTCATAAACACATACTCGCACACACACACGAACAAATGTCATCAGAGATTCATCTATTTTAGACTTAAGAACACAGCTTGAAAACACTATTATCTTAGATGGGGATGAAAAAACCCAGCAGCAGAGCAGTAGCTGGTTCTAAATGGCCTGGAGAGTCAGGTTCTGCCATGTTCAGGCGTTAACGTTTCACTGCACTTTTCCTACAGTCTATCTCTGGGGTCCAGCAGGAAGTAACCAGACAAGCACATTCTCTCTTGTCGTTTGAGCGGCTGCCAGAGGTCCATCTCAGTCGAGGTCGAAGAGGTGAAAAGTCTTGGCTCTGGTTCTCAGCTGCAAAGTCTCCCATCGGAAGAGCTGTTATGTTTGCCATCTACAAGGGCAGTGTCCACACTCACACACTCAACGTGGCAAGTGAGGATTGCATTAAGGTTGCAACAATCCTCAACAATGCCTTTTATCTGGAAGACCTCCACTTCACCATCGAAGGACGAGACACTCACTACTTTGTCAAGCCGGGCCTTCCAGATTCCGATCTAGCTGCACTGCACCTCACCAGTGGACATAAGACTCTAGAAAATGGTATTAATGTGACAGTTTCTCAGTCCACCACAGTTATGGACAGCCGGACTCGCCGTTTTGCGGACGTAGAGATTCGTGCCGGTGCTCTTGCTTTTCACATCCGTTATGGCTCAACGGTGGATGAAGAGAAAGCACGGGTTGTTGAGCTGGCCCGTCAGCGAGCCCTTGCAGGTGCTTGGGCTCGAGAGCAACAACGAGTGCGAGATGGTGAGGAGGGGGTTCGTCCCTGGACAGAAGGAGAAAAGAGGCAGCTACTGAGTAGTGGAAAGGTTTTGGGTTACGATGGATACTATGTGCTTTCCATCGAGCAGTACCCAGAATTAGCAGATAACTCTAATAACATCCATTTTCTCCGGCAAAGTGAAATTGGGAAAAGGTAACAATTTGAGGTGCATTTTTTGCCAAAGAGACTTTGTTTTGGTAGAGATGTAAAAGTGGACAAAATGAAAAGCGACTGTATGCAGTAGTTGCTGATATGTACATTGGATGTTGCTTTCTTTTGTAAAAAAAAAAAAAAAAAAAGGAAAAGTAAAAATAGATAAAATACAACAAAAAATGAATAAATAAATAACAATGAAAGAAATGAGAAGAATGGGTCAAAAGCAATGCTGTGCATTGTGGCCCAAAGACTTCAGAATAAATGTACAACGACACTAAGCCTTAACATGGCAATTACAGGTGAGTTCCTCTGTAGCACAAGCCTTCTGGACTCCGGACACTGAAGCAGAGGAACAACAGTGTTTTTATCAAGACGCTAAGCTTATGTAGGTGTTTTATGTTTGATTTTTATGTTCTCATTAAAAAAAACAGCTTGGCTTAACGGAGTGTTATGGGAACAGAGGAAATGTTTACATAATGCATATCTGCACTTCTCTAGAAGTACCAGGCTCATGGATTCACAGAGCAAGCAGTGTTCTTGAACAAATATTTGTTTGTTTTTTTTTTAATCAGAGACTTCTGATGTTTGAAATAATCTCACCAAGCAACCACTATGTATACCAGATTTAGCACTGTAAACATCAAAATGTCCTTATTCTCTTTGAGATGCTTTTAAATGGAAAAAAGATGCTTAAATACCCAATAGTAATTGTGGAAAAAAGTGCAGAAAGGTGTGATGGAACTTTTTTGAAGACGTGGAGCAGCACAGGTGTGTCTTGGATATCACAGGGACACCACGTTTTGTAAATTATCCAAGAGTTTTATGCAGTTTTTTTTTGTTGTTTCTTTTTAAGAAACTGAATATATGTCTGTACAAGTCATTAACAGTAATTTATGTTGTGTTTATACATAAATAAAGTCAAGCTGGTTTTAAATCCCTTTTTATATCATGGGATTTTTTTTTTCAGGAATCTACTTTGTGAGGTTTTCAGGGATTACGTTACTGTGATTGCATACATCTGGTTTATGTTGGGCTTTATCACTATTCTCTGAGTAATTGACAAAAAATTGAGCATGTAGTGACAAGTATTTACAAGTGGTAATGTATCCACAACATGCAGTCAACTATTACTTCCACTAAATTTAACATTTATTGGACATAATCTTTTTTGACTTGGCTTCTTGTCCGAGAATGAATATTTTATCACCACAAATATTTAATGAAACCAGCTTACATAAACAAGATTACGAAGACCCAAATATAGATCATAAGTCTGAAAGAAATGATTTTGGGGTTCTTTTGGATGTGCTGTTTTTCAGTAACTAGAAAGTTCTTACAAATTAATTTTTCCGTTTTCAAGCAGATTTCAAAAGGGCAAAACATGTTAAGTGTTGGGTTAATCAGACACTAATTTGAAAATCATCAAAGAAAGTCTCTCAAAGTCATAATGTATGAATAGCAAGAGCATTTAAATAAAAAAATAAACACCACAAATTGCATTAATGATTGAAAAGACTCTTTGAGCTACAAAGCTGAAGAAGACAAATGCAGCTTTGCTTTGAAGTCAGCTGCCTGAAGTGTGTGAATTGAAGCTGAAGAAATTTTGAGTGTAATTTACCTGGAATGTAGACTGTTGACTAAAAAACAGAGTACTCAGTAAAGGATCCTACAAAGAATTTTAGGCTCAGATTCATGTAATCCTTTGATTGCTTAACTTTTTTTTACCAATGACATTTGGTTTGTGATCAGCATTCCCACTGATCATGAAGTGTTATTCATCAAAGCCCAGAAGAGCATCAGTGATGGAATGTATAATTCTGAAAACAACCTCTTCATAATAAAGTTGTCTCTTTTTCATGGTATACTTCAAACAGCAGTTCAAACCAGATGGGAGCTGCATATTCTCTGCTCAAAAGTTGTTTTATGCTGTTGTTTTTGACCTCCTCTCTGCTGTCCACACATCCCGCAGAGCAAGTTATTATATTTTCTTTTATAATGTTATGGCACAAACAGCTCAACAGAGCAAATTCACTGGCTGTCATCATCACTCCAGTTGGATTTACTGCCCACCCTCAAACATACAAACAACTATAATGAAATGTATTATTTAGGCTCCCCTGTGAGCCATTGTCTACTGTTTCTGCACACTAGAATTCCACTTGTTTTGATTTGTCCATACAAAGAGTTTCAAAACCCTTACTGAAAAATCCTCTAATTTAGGCTCAGCTATGCCAAATAAGAAGCCCTCAAATATTTCATGTAGGTCCTCTGATGCTCTCTAGTGGTACAAAGTGCATAGTTCAGAAAGTCACCCAGCTGACTCTTGATCTACACATCACATTGTAGCTCACTTATAACTGCAGCCAATGCTGTTCTGCCAAGAGGTCAGAAAGTGTTGTTGCTTTGAGCTCCAACATCAAACAATCAAGTCAAATTCTTATGATTAGTAAGCCAGATGTTGAGTGCTAAACAATCGCTTCTAGGTACTTCAGGTTAGTTTAAAGAGACATCAAATGGAATGGTTAAGTAAGTAATATTAAAATAAACTGCAGTACTGCTGCAGTGTCTCGCTGTGACCACACGAAGTACTGCCAAGAAACAGTGTGGTATCTCACTATGCACTGCAACTAGACCTACTTCAAAGGCTTATATAAAAGGGAAGGCACTTCTTTGCAAGAACATCAAAGACCCAAATGAATTGTGCAAAAAAACACACATCAGAGCAATAAGAGGGGGAAAAAAAAAATAAAAATCACGCATCTTCCATAGGTCAGTTGAGTTTCTTCTTAAAGATATAGGAAACCCCATAGAAATACATTACTAATTATGAAATGATTTTTGCAAAAATATCCATTTCTGGATTGTATCACACACACATTGTTTTGTGGTAAATAGTTTGGCTGTATTTAGAAGATTAATTTTAAATTCTGAATGGTAAAGTTACTTCATTTAATAAAAGTTAGCAATGTAGCTACACAACAATGAGCGACACCGATAGCTACATATTGAAACTCTAAGCCTGTGGGATGTAAGACACGGATTTTAACAATTTGTCAAACTCATGTCCCATTCAGTGTCCCCCTATGTTTTTTACCACATCAGTTTGATATGTTTTTGTGCATCTAATGTTATTAGATTTTAACAAGCACACAATGTGAGTGAGACTTCATTGTTAATCTTTTACGTACTTTTATGTAACAGCTTGTACATCCATTCTTTGGCATGCAGGGACAAATTTAAATTCAGAGTTGTAAGAGAAACAAAAAATGCCTCTGTTTATTGTAACATTATTTTGTAGAATTTTTAAAATTTATGACTGGGTGTGTTTTCACTTTCCTACTAAAAAAAAATAAAATAAAAATAATTTACCGTGGATTCACTGTAAGAGATACACCCACTACTTTTACTTGCAAATGTTTTTGCACAAAGGTGTCAAAATGCAGAACAAAACTGGTATAAATTTGCCCAAACACAGACACGGTGTGAACAACAGATGTTCAGAAAGACAATCAGACTCTGTTCCCTGTGACCACAGATTCATTATTTTAATTTTTTTCACAAAACAGACTTTTATTAGTCTTTGTTCCCCACATGGCAACTCGATATTTACCTCTAAACATTTGCAAAAAAAAAATAAAGAAAACAACAACTCACTATGACGTTTATGCAACAGTTCCAACAGAGTTTTGTTTAGGGTGTTATTGATTGTCCATTGTCTGCACAATTCAAGTTTTACAGTAAGTTTCACGTTAAGTTTCACAGAGAGAAAAACTCCACGGGCACAGGAGTAACACGAAAAGCCTCGGGCCAAACTCAGAGTATTTTCTTGCTGTGAGGTTGTCAGCATTAACTACCACACTGACATGAAACTTGTATATATATATATATATATATATATATATATATATATATATATATATATATATATATTGATTGAAAAGAGTTTGTTCTTTATATTATTAACTTTTCAAGTTTATATTACTTTTGTTTAATACATGCAGATTAGGTTGGTATATATTAATCTCCTGTGTGATGATTACTGCTAACGTATGAGTTTCAGGAAAAAAAAAAAATCATGCAGGTCACATGCTGAAAAATCATGCAGGTCACATGATATATTTGTTGTTTTGTTTTAATGTCAGATTAATCTTCTTTTAAACACTTCAGCGATAAGAATGGTGACATTTACGATGATGGGATGAGAGCTGGGAATGATTAAAAGTTATATTAAGATCACAAATCATAGCTCATGGCAAAGCAGATGTTGCTTGATAAAAAAGGAAAAAAAAAAAAAAAAAACGAAAAACATCCCTGCAGCAGGAAATTATGACTGCAGAGTTCAAGGAAACGTATAGTAGACAGTCACAGTAGCAGACCTTCATAGCGGGGCGCAGTAAGAAGAAAAACAGAACATGTCCCTGTTTTCTTCTAATCAGAGACTTACTCAGACCTTGATGCTGATTTCTAATGACACCTGTGTCCTCTCCTCTGATGGACAGGTTTGTTAAATATAAAAAAAATAAAAATCTACAGTGATAGTTTCATGTCATCTCAAAGACTTTATCCAAACTAACCTCTTCTCCTCTAGAGCCCTATTTACCCCGGCTAAATGTGAACAAGAACAAAGCATTTTGGGGCTGCTGCTGCTCCTTATGCTCAGCTCATACCTTGTCCCAATTCAGAATTAGATGCTTATTATCATGCCTCTGATCTTCTTAGGACCGCTGCACACACTGATGGGACTCAACTTGATAAGTCCACAAAGAGAAAAACAAAGCTAATGATCTGGGAGATTTAGAGAGTGGACTGTGGCTTCGGAGTTTTTCACTGATGAAACTGGCTGAACTGTGCTTCAAAAGGAATCCTGCTTGTTGTGACTGACAGTGTGTTGTAGTGGCTCAGGTGGTGGGGAGCAACAAGCCTGTCATTATTTTCAACAGAATGTGCCACCTGTGACTGAAAACAAACAAATAGTTCCCATGAACTTTGTATGACAGCTGATATTACAGGTCTAACAAGATTTGACATTTTTCAGCTTTCAACGAGCTGTGGACTGCAACACTCTGAGGGTATGTATGTAATATTAACCCCCTGTTTAGAGAAAAAAGTGTTTTCTTTGAGAACAGTAAGCACTATTCTCAGAACAACATTAGAACTGCTCAGCTTCAATGACGAGCTAAAGCAAATATTAACCAAACAGCAAATATTTACGGATGAATGACCGACAGAATGGCAACAGAGATTTCCAGAGAGCTTCATAAACACATGTTCCTAATTTACCAATGGATGAAAACAATTAAAAGATTAGCTTTTCCATTGAAAAAAGAGTGCAAGATTTGTTACTCTTGCCATAAATAAAAAAATTGTAGAAACACTGTTAATAGTACACGTCAGTGCAGGCAGGCAGGTCACGCCAACAGATGTGACAAGAGTGTCCTTCTCTCCATTATGTAACAAGTTCACGCTGTTACACTCATCAATACCCAGAGTGCAAAGAGTGAAGGTGCCCTATGACCAAGACAGTAACATTAAAAAAAAAGAAAAGTTTCTTGATCGCACTCAGTTTTATTAGCATTAAAGAATGCAGTGATACAGCCTTACCTTTACTCTAATCATGGTTGTTTCATACTTCAGATTATTTGGGAACTTCCTGTAAAGTCATGTATTCAATGTGCTGTATTTTTGGTTTATTTTATTTTTCCTATGAAAAATTAAAATGCAGGCCTTTCTCTAAAGCAGGTAATACAAAGTCCAGAAAGTAGTCCCAGCCTAATGTAAACAGGGATCACATGAAACAAATAGAGGTGGGCCGGATGGCGACAGCACGCTCATGACTGATTGGATAAGTTGAATCTTTAAAAACGTGAATCACATAGAAGACAATTTTAGTAAACTTTAGTCACCTAAGAAGAAGCCGTCTTTGCTGCAACTGATTTGGACACGTCATGAGTGAATGTCCGTACTTTGAGAAGAGGCATTTGTACGTTGAAATCGGTGCTAAATTAGTGCTTTGAAGGATTTTTGTTTTCTTTTTTTTATCCCACATTCATGAAATGGAAACCTGTTCTATTACTAATCCCAGTAAAGAAAAAAAAGCACCAATTAACTATAGGCTTTCTTTTTGTTTTCAAGGTTATTCAAAAATAAGCCACCTTCAGAGGAAGATGAAGATTCCTCACAGGCTGGGGTAAACAACGCCAGCAAAGGAGGAATTATCTATGGAGACTATTTACAGGTAAGAAAAAAAAAAACACCAGACAAACATATTTGCAACTGTCTTTTTAAGGGTATTTTAGTACTTGTGTTTGTTTTGTTTTTTTTTTTACTTTTCCACCCTCAGCTCAGCAAAATAACCACAGCCCAGGTGTTGCAAAGTGAAGTACAGGGCAATAAGATCCACGATGAGCACCTCTTCATTGTCACCCACCAAGGTAAAACCAGATTGTGACTTTAATCTTCAACACAGTGTTTGTTTAGTTAGAATTGGAAATATAAAAAAAATAAATAAATAAAAATCAAGGAATTCTCAAACACATACCTGAATGGAAGTAATTCGATTCAGCCTTCACTTCTTTCTGTGATAACTTTCTAATATAACACTGAAGTATTTATGATGAGCAAACCTTTGATTTTTATTCCAGCCTACGAGCTCTGGTTCAAACAGATTCTTTTTGAGCTGGACTCGGTGCGAGAGATCTTCATCAGCGGACATGTAAGTCACACGGACGAGGACAGTTTGTACTAATGAGTTTAGATCTTCAAGCACCACATCACAGGTGTTTAGGATTGAACGGTGCTCAAAATAACCCCCAATCTTAGTGGTTCTGATTAAAAGGGAAATTTAACAGACATCTGGTTTTGAAGTTCAGTCAGGAAAAAAAAAAACATCCAAATTCTGCTCATGTTCTGGAGTCTAAGTGGAGCTGCAGTTATGTAACCCTATCACCTCTACAAGAGAAGCATACACTATCAGGTTATACAAATGATTATTAAAAAATAAGAACTCATTAAGGAACAACTGTTTTCTTCGTTTCTTAGGCTGTAGTTGAAGGTTCTGCTGTAATTAGTAGTCAATTCATCAACGATTTCTTTCCCTTCAGGTCAGAGACGAGCGCAACATGCTCAAAGTTAACACTCGCATACACAGGATCGTAATGATCTTCAGGCTGTTGGTCGAACAATTTGCAGTTCTGGAAACAATGACAGCCTTGGACTTTTATGACTTTAGGTAAACTCATAAATAACTTCTAGCCTTCTCTACTTCATCACTAAAATTTTTATAAGAGGCCCCTCTTCATGTTGGTTCGCTCTGGGGCCGTGACGTGCATTTAATGCTTATTTGTGTGAACAGAGAATACCTGTCCGCAGCCTCTGGCTTCCAAAGTCTACAGTTTCGGCTCCTGGAGAACAAAATCGGGGTGCCGGACAACCTGAGGGTTCCATACAACAGACGACATTACAGAGACAATTTCAAAGGCCATGAGAGTGAGATGGTTCTCAAAACAGAACAGGAGCCAACACTTCTAAAACTGGTGGAGGTTCGTCTCAAAGCCATTGATTTTTCAGATTTAGGTTAATTAACATAGAGATCCTGTTTCATTGTATCTACCCTGGAGAAGCTAATGTGCTACTGAAGAGGGTATAAATGTCATAAAATCTTTGGGCTGTTCTTTCAGGAGTGGCTGGAGAGAACTCCTGGCTTGGAGCTGGATGGATTCAATTTCTGGGAAAGGCTGAAAATCAATATATTTGATGGGTTGAATGTGGAGAAGGAGAAAATCGAGGTAAGAAATGACTCGAGCTCCCAGAACAAACTTTCCCTGCTTCGCCTGGAGCGCACAAATGATTGACAGAACTTGTATTTTTGTTTGCGGGTATTATTTATTTTTTTAGAAAATGCCAGAATCGGAGGAGAAGGAGGAGCTGATGGCTGAGCTCGTCAAACAAAGGGAGCTCTTCTCGTCTCTGTTTGATGAAAAGCGTCATGACCACCTGGTCAGCAAAGGTAGCTGTTTAATCAGATGTTATAATTGTCAGTGTTTGTTTAGAGCTCACTCAAAATCTCTCCTGTGGACTTTCAACTCAAGCTCAAATATGGACAAATAAAGAAAAGTCTATTTACTTTGAAAATAATATATTTTCACTCCGGTAACAAGGTGAAAGGCGGCTTTCCTACAAGGCTCTCCAAGGTGCTTTGATGATCTACTTCTACAGGTAAGAACAGTTTTTAATGTTTTTTTTTTCACTTGGAATTGTCCAGCAAAATTACACAATTTGCACTGTTTTAATAGATTTTTTTACATTTTTACATCTGAGAAGTGTGGGCACCTCCAGAGACATCTAACATCTTAACTTAAGAACACCTGAGTGTGAGTTTTAGAGGCAGGGGCACTCATTAATTCCTCCTATATAAAATTTCCATATCACAGGCTCTGTTCTGAAGCCCTGTCAGCCATCAAATTCATGTGACACCTCCAGCGGTTGTTAAGAGGTCTTGAGGATGTTTCAACAGTCTAAACATGTAGTTTTGTAAATCATATGTGGTAAAGACAGAATGTCACATGAGGCTAATTAAGGCTTCACCAGAGCAGACAAAGTCATCCAGCAGTTACTGGAAAGTGATAATTAGTGCAAAACTGCAGGGCTGTAAGTGGTGAACAGGTGACAGCTGCTCTTATTTTTAAAGTGAATAAAATTCAGAAAAAAAAAACAGTTAAAGATCAAAAGTTCTCTTACATTTTAAGGGAAGAGCCGAGGTTCCAGGTTCCTTTCCAGCTGCTCACCTCCCTCATGGACATCGACACTCTCATGACAAAATGGAGATGTGAGTATTTCGTATGTCTGTGTGTGAATTGCTGGATAAACTTTCCCAAGACACCAGCAGTTTGTCAAAGTTTGCCTAAAGTTTGAGCCGAGCTAACAATAAAGAGTTCACAAAGTTAAAAAGTGAACATGTAAAGATTCTTAACCTTCTTTACCGGCTGTATTTTTTTAGACAATCATGTTTGCATGGTACACCGAATGATCGGCAGCAAAGCCGGGACAGGGGGCTCATCTGGCTACCACTACCTAAGATCTACTGTCAGGTACTGTTTGATAGAAACTTCAATCTTATTAATCATTCTGCGAACACTTAGGAGTTAATTCAGATCGGGACAAAGTTGTGATAGTGTTCTGCATGACAAAAATGAATTTAATTTAATTTCAAAGTGACGACAGTTTTATAATCCCATCACTTACGATGCACATGGTTTTCTTTCCTTTTAGTGATCGTTACAAAGTGTTTGTGGATCTGTTTAACCTGGCAACATTCCTGGTGCCTCGCCACTGGGTGCCAAAACTGAATCCTAACATTCATACCTTCCTCTACATGGCTGAGTGCTGCGACAGCTCTTACGGCAGCAGCGAAGACTCCGATTAAAGTGCACCTCAGTCTCCTGCCCTGGCTTCTCTTTGCCCTTATAAATGTTGCAGCCTTAAACCATTTGCCCAAAAAGTTAAAGCAACATGTAAAAAAGTAGACAAGCAGAGTGACTGTTGATGTTAAATGCATGATTTACTGCATAACTACAATGTACCTGGGAGAGATATTGTCAAATATGAGAATGTTTTCTCTTAATAGGGCTGGGAATAAATGTCTGCTTAAAAGATTTTTACAATTTATAGTTAAGCAGTAAAAACTAAACATATAAAACTGGATTTTTAAAAATCTGTTGCAGAGCTTGTGAAGTAAAATGCCTGACAACAAATGTTCTACGAAGCCAAATCAGGGTTTTTTTTTTAACTCTAATCTTGACTCTGAGGCACAAAGTACTGCAGATGACTTCTTGATGAAAACTGTTTAGATGTTCTCTAAATAAATTTATGTAAATGAAAATTACCTGACCTGCAGGCAAACGATTCTGTGGGAGGAATGATCAAACCTTGAGTGAAGAGACAATGCTACTGGGATTTTAGATAAATGCAACATACTTCATGTCAATACATCACGGGGGCCATTTCAGACGACTAAGATGCACCTCAGGTGGAAAAGAAAATGTACAGGATGAAATTTCGACCACATAAATGCCATCATATAAAGCAGACTTGTCAGCATAGCCTGAATATGATCAAATGTAAGCCAGAAATTGTGTACATATTAGGGATCTAGCTTCCTCAGACATGTTTTGTATAGTATTATAGATACATACATATATATGTATATATAATATTACATAATTTTGTTATGTATGTATGGACTAATTAATGGGAATTTGTATAGATGAAATCTGAGTCCAAATACAAAGTATCTCTTTATGTATTTAATAAGATGCATGTTTTGTACAGTGAAAATGTTGTTGCAGTTTTGCAGTGGAACGTTCTGTTGCTCTGTTATACATATATACACTTGCAAACATATGAGATGATTTATTTTGTTGTAGTGATGCAAGACGGTTACATTTCAATAAAAGTTTTATTCAAAGTGACACTGCAGATAAACACATGACTTATTTCATCGTGGCACCGGTAAGCACCCACACGCTGTGACTCACACAAACACAAATGATGACTTCAATAACAAACCGTCAAAGAAAAACAGCGGCCACAGAATCTGCAATACCTGGAAACGAAAATTAAAAAAAGTGAAGGATGGTTATTCCACGAGGGTATACTAAACACAGCAAAGTCAATGCACCCAAAAACAAGCATGCAACGACGAGGTGTGATTAACTTACCGCAGACATTACTGCCGATTTTTATATAAACATAACCCTCGTCTCCCCACGTGGTTCCCCAGGAGTTCTGCACAATCCAGTACGGGATTTCCCCTGCAACAGGAAACATGCATTTCATGACTGAAATATTTACAGGATAAAGAAGCACCGGATGTGCTTCTGTTTACACTGTTACATAATCGCTTTCCTTTTGTGCACTTTGAGAACAAGACTGTGTGAAATAATTAATGATAAGAAAAACAGGATTTTGTTGTTGAAATACTAACGTTAAGAAGCTAAAAATGAGACAGCTGGTCAGAAGTTTCAATTATGTCACAAACTTTTAAAACTCAAAGTCTGTATTTAAAAAAAAAGAAAGAATGGGTTTGTGAAGAAACTATCTACAACTACAAATCAGATAAAGTTGGGAAACCCAAATGGTGATATAATATGTTTGGGAAAAGATGATATTTTTCAATTATGTTGTAGGTTTCAAACATTGAAGTAGATGTGGACTGACAAAAATAAAAAATAAAATAAAATAAAGCTTTTATTAAGAATAATACCACAAACCAAAAAAATATTTATCTTGGGGTAATTCTATCTGCAATCAAATCAAAGTAAATGTTAAAATCATTCCCGTATTTTTAGATTAAATTTTTCCGTCCCATTCCATTTATCTGATTTGGAGTTGAAAGTAAAGATGGCTTTAGGCTCACTTTGTGAAACTCAGTTAAACTCTTGTAACTGTTTGCTTAAAAAGGCTGATATGATAAAGTTTTCAAGACCTTACAGTGCACAAAATAATTGAAAGTGTTCCTTAGTCTGTAGTTTTTAGATTACATAAAAGGGAAATTAGTCAAAATAAAACAAAACAAATTATTATATAAAAAAAGCTTATTTTGCAAGCATTTAGTTAACAGGATTTGACTGTGGTTATTTTTTTAGAAATGCAGCATAAATCTTTTTGTGCCATAGAAATAATAATATTTTGCCACTGAAGCAATGTGTTTGTAAACCTTATTAAAGAGACATTTTACTGCATAATTACATGACTTTCACAGTCCAGTGTCTTAAATACATGTGCCTGTTGAAGTGTGATTCCCTCCCATGCATGTGTGATGGCAGCTTGTACCAGTCGTGTCATATCCAACAACCACAACAGCATGGTTGGACCATTGGCTGGAGCAGTGGTGCTGGATAATGCCTCCCAGGTAATCCTGCCAGCTGACAGCATCCACGATAACAACCAGCGGACCGTACTGCACCAGCTGACCCATCATCGCCTCCTCCTGACCACTGAGGAATACAAACACGTTCTTTTGAATCGTTTTGTGCTTAAATTGCTTTTAAAGTTCGCAGTAGAATTAAGTTTGGGAGTTGAGTAAAGTATAAGGAAAGATTTGATGAATATTCAAACATTTTCAGAAATGAACATTTCTTTCACCATCCTCACTGCATTAGAATCCATCTACTATCCATCTTTTTTTTTCCTCATTAGTACATCTGCTTTTGAACACGTATTTCACATATTCTCGTTTCTTCTTACTATGTTGAACATATGCCGGCCCCCCTCTGCTACCCCTTCCTGTCATCCCGCCGGATGATTCCCACTGGGGGTATCTGTGATGCCCTCCGCTGCCAGGCTCATTACACATGATCCACGGAGCCCATTTCTATGTGCCGAACCACACTGAAAAGCCACTTTGACTTTATGATCATGTTTGTCTTTTTGCTGTGCAGCAGTAAAGATCTGACCCCCTGATGAGACTCCTCTTTGCAGAGATGTCCAATTCTGGAAGACAGGGGCAGGTCAAAAGGAACATTTTCATGCTGGATCAGAGGATTGTTGAAAAGGGTAGACCAGTAATTCAAGTGGTAGCATGACATTGACATTTACTCAGTCTGAAAATCATCTTTACTTTTAAGTCGTGTCTAACAAGGCAAGGCTGTATTTGGACGAAACAGAGGAAATTCAGAGATTTATAGTGAACAAAGAAAAGCACTGAAACTTTATTAAAATACAAAAAAGTATTTTTTGTTTTAAATAAAGCAGGAAAAATGAGATGCTGTTCCAGAAACAATACAACATAAAAATTGTGGATATTGTCACTGTGCAAGAAAAAATAAAAATAAAAAATTGTGGAACCCAATAAATCAAAGGAAAATGGCTCAAGTTGTGTTGCATTTGGTTTCACTAAACTGAATTTTAAATAGCCTCAATTTGATGTCTAATTTAAGGTACTAAAGAGCCCTCTTTGCACAGTTAAGAAACAATATTAAAAATGTAATATTAATTATTAACAGCAATTTAAGTGCCCTGACTGTTGTTGTGAATTGGCATTATATAAATAAACTGAACTGACTTCCATTAATTTGTAATTTATAATGTTCAATTTTTGCTTAAAATTATGACATCAGTTTTCCTGCAATGACACCTCTAAATCTTGCTGGTACATTAAGAGAATTTCTCACATTTTAAACTCTTTTTTTGACAGATGATAAATGCTTCTCCTTAATACTTTATTGTGTCATGTTTTGTCTTCTTGCTCTTTTTAAGCCACTTGCTCTGACAGAAAGAGGAGCACATAGGGGATGCGGTAATTTCACAACAAGGGAGATTAAGTATTTCACTCGAAAATCTGAATACCATCAGGTGTTTCTCATGATACAATAAGTAAAAACTGTTAAAAGACTTTGTAGGGCTTGCATAAAGCTGAAAGCTTAAAATGTGCTCAAATAACACGACCAACCTGGATTACAAAGCTAATGGTGCACACCACGACGTGTGTTTGACAGATCAATCAAAACTTAATGCTTTGATTGTTTTTCACAATGCCACTGGTCCCTGTGTGCTCATGATGGTTTTCACAGCTCAGCCTGTAAGCAGAATCATGAAGAATTCTTCTGACATTTCACAGAACACATTTCTTGAAAAGCATGACATTTTGTGCCCATGTCCATCCATTTTCTTCAGCCATAACAGCAAATTTACCATGATTTAGAGTTTGAGGTGCAGTTATTAGTCTTCTTTAAATCCCTTCATTTTGAGAACAAAGATGATCCAGGTCGTCTGATGAAGATCCAGGGACCTGCAGCAGCGGTGCAAATCTGCTCAAGTGAAACACTTGAACGCTGCCTTCTTCCGCTGCCAGTGGCTATGTCCTGCTAAGCAGAGGCTTAGAAGACTCTATGCCTGGATGACAGTGCAGGCCAGCTGGTGGAAACACAAACCACTGGGCACTAGGCCATAGTTATCACTCATCCTCCCATTTCCTTGGCAAGTCATTTATACTTCTTTGCACGTGAGATGATTGCTACTTTCTGATTCATAACTAGTCAAACTGCCTTCCTGATTAATAGTAGCCTTGTTGATGCTAATTCTCTTTCTTAGGAATTCTCTTTTGCAATGAATTGGTAAAAAGACACTAAAGATTTTTGAAGTCTTACTTGCAAAGTTAAGTCAATCTGTATAAGCATGAAGAAACGCGGTTAAAGCTTTCTGGTGTCTGTTTTTCCACAGATTATAGCTGGACTGGATTGAAGATGCTGCATACTGGAGTCATTATTCACAATTTTATGCAAAATAAGATTAACAACCTTGTCAGAAAAAAAAAATGTTCAGCAAATATATTTTGGATTTAAATTATAGTAAATTACAGCTAATGCAAACTGCATTAAAGGAAACATGAGCAAACTGTTAAATTAGATTAGAAAATGTAAAAAACTTAAAAGCTCAACTACATCTGTTGCATTAAAATCAAAACCACGTCAGCTTTGAATTAACCTCTGACCACAGCTAAGTTATCAACATCAGGGAAAAAACAAACAAACAACTTTTGTGAGCGACTTGTGCCACAAAAGTTGACTTAAAGTCAAAAACCTTTGGGCTTCTGAGAGTTCCACCTCTTTGTTGACAGAACAGAATTTAAACTGAACTGTCATTGGACGGCACCGATCACACACCCATGCTTTTCTGAAAACCTGCGTAGAGCCCCATGTGAATAATCTGAAATTTAATGTTAATGTTTTAGCCTGTTGACTTGTAGATAACTTCCTAAAACGAGTGAAAAATCAATTAAAAAAAGAGAAGTTACCTGAAGTTGTGTACTGTATAGTTCTTCAGAGTAATACCATCATGTGCCAGGGGGAAGAAATGACAGATTCCTGTTTCGGCCTTGTACGGATACTCTGACTGAGTCACCAACTTTACTTTGGCCTAGATAAAAATAGAAAATTGTAAGTGTGTCATTGGAAACTAGCATGCCTATCTATTTAAAAAAAAATGTATATATTCCATCCATCCATCCATTTTCTTTAGCCGCTTGTTCCTTTCTGGATCGCGGGGAGCTGGTGCCTATCTCCAGCGCTCATTGTGGAAGAGGCGGGGCACATGTATATATTACTGAATAATATTTTTTAGCTTACTATAAAAATAAAAACAGGTGCTCTACTGACAGAGCTATTCAGAAAAAAATAAAATAAAATCGATATTAAAGATTTGAAGCTCACTTTTGGTTCAGCTTTACAAAAAAATTAAAAAAATTTAGAATTTTAGAAGCATTCCTTTAGACCTGCAAATCTTTTCTGTACACATATCAGCACACCTGTTTCAACCACGACAGAGCCTGAGAGGGAGAGCCTCCATTGCAGCCCTCGTTGTTGTAGGAGCAGTCCACAACCTGCTGCACGCTGAGCTGCTCCAGCTGCGAGCCTACGATAGCGCAGACAGACTGGATGGCACCGACCACACTAAAAGCCCAACAACTCCCACACTGCAAATTACAAAGACGAGACAGACAAAGACAGGAAAAGAAGAGTGATTTTAATGTGTTTCCTGACAAAGAATCAAACCATATCAAATCTCCAAAGACTTGTGAAAATAAATCATGTGGAAATCAGCGTCACATTTTTAAACTTCAATCAGTTTGTGCAAATAAAATTACTCAAAAATTTGATATTTTTCTTGTTAAAATCAAACACTGAAGCCTTCAAATGAAACTCAGCTTAACCTTTTAAAGAAATTTTAATCAAGTAGCCTCAATATTACTGAATATTCTTCTGTACTGCGTGAAAAGGTGAGAAGAGGAATGCTGTAAATGAGCCCTGACCGACTGCTTTCTGCTGCCATCTACTGACAGAAACACTTTAAGAATTAAATCTCGGAGAAAAATTGGATTTCTGCTTGAATTAATGCACTCCACTTACTGTCATCTAACACCCACATGTGGGAAATATACAAAAAAAAACAAAACGATGGGGCTCAAGCTTCTCTGCAAAATTATTTCCAATATTTAGAAAGTGCACTGTAAAATTTATACAGCAGATTTGACAGATAAAGATCTTTTGCCTCCCTGAAACCAGCCCCCTTTTCCCCTATGAAGGGGACATGACAATTTTTATTATGTGAGACTTTTTTCCGTTCAATATTTGCACAGACAAATCTCATTCTCCAAATTAAAGATCACTACATCATGTGCACTTCTTCAGCTTAAAATCTCATAAATGTGATGAACATCTGAGCTCTCTGTATAAAACAGCTTTTTTTTTCTTTCTTTTTTTAATCAAAATGGTTCCATGGCTTAAAATCAATATAGAAACTAAATTCAGTCATGATTGCCTGGACTGGAGATAAGTATGTGCTGAGCATACAAAATATTAAAGCCATCTGCAAGCTTTGAAACGCACTCAAGCTATAAATGAGGAATCAGGAAAAGGAAATTTTAAATCAAAAAAAAATTTATGACTTGTAATTGACTTGATATTTTGTGTCTGCCTGCGTGCTACTGCAGTTTATCTTTTGTCTATCCAAAAAGCTGCTGTGGGAACTCGAAGCAGGAAGGTCCAACAGACAAGCCCGACAATAAGAAATCTGTCTGTGCAGAGCTGAGGTAGGTGAGCGCGGTGACTCTGGTCGTTTACAGATTCTCCCAGGAGCGCTAAACTTTCCCTGTATTCAAGAGAATGAAATATACACCATGTTATCATGCAGCATTCTCCTGTATAGGTTATGTCTCTCCCTTAGGACAAGAGCTTTAAAGTGAAAATATCATCCCCCGCAGCAAATTGACTTACTAAAGAGATAAAGGACAAAAAGAGCAAAAAGTGAACCCTCATAAAGAACATGCAACATCTCCATCTCACTAACCTTCTCCTTTTTAAATCCCAGGTCTATTCTGCTCGCTGAGCTTAAGTCTCAAAGGCTTGGTCTGTCGTCGTTTCATTACTTTCCCTTAATGACTGAACTCCCCCGCCACTCACAAAACTATTTTGTCCATTACCACTTCAGCTGAATGTTTGACCTTCATATGAACACGGAAAGACCAACATTGATTTGCAGAAAGGAAAATCCACTTTGTTCTCATCATAAATCTTGGTTTGGGAGTTATCACAGATGCAATGTTATGTGTGACACCATGAAGCCTTCACTGGGAGTAAACTTTACGGAGAAGTACGAGCTTTCTTGTGTCTAGATGCTAATTAACTGTTTAAATAAGAACTATTCATGCTTTCACACAGACTCTGGACCTGTTCAAACAAGGAAACTTACATCCTTGGTGGGAACAGCTATATGAGGTGTAAATTATTGTTCGAAAAAAGTGAGAGTTTGAATGCCTTAGGGCTTCGGCTTCTCTGCCCCGTGATTAAAGCAGTAATGGGCGTTAGAACTGAGAAGTGAGGAAACACTTGTCAAGCAACCACCTCATCATCTTTATTGTTTAATTGGCGAGTACTTGAGTCTAATATGGGTGGCTTCATAAACAGTTGTATATTAGGTACTTGTTAGTTGATTAGCATCATAAAAGACCTCGAAAATCAACACCCGAAAGACATCCCGCACAATACATACGTGCAAATTTGACAAGTGAGAATATGTGCACCTATGTGAAAACTCTGACCTACATGTATAAATATTTTCCAGACATGGGGAAGTGGGAAAGCAGATGGTGAGATAGTGAAGTGAAACCAGAATGTAGAAACTAAATGAGGACTTTTCATACATTTACATGAATTTATTATCACGACTTACTTAAAAGATCTGCTTTATGATAAATCTACTAACTTGTTTTCGTGCTTATGCCGGTGAGTCACATCTATTCCAGAACTGCTTTTCACTTGCAGAAGAAAGAAGTTAAGTCAAATCTTAAATTAAATTCCCCTCACCGGCACATCCCCCATCCTGAACGCACAGAGTCAGACCACTGACACTCGTGGTGAGTTGTGGAGCGCGCTGCAGCTGGAGAAATGCAAAGACGATGCAGAGACGTGGCAGGTGGTAGGATTCAGGAAAGTTTTGCTCGTCTTCGCTGGTTTGAACTCAGTATAGACTGAATCCCTTTCACCTCAACCACATTAAAAATGGCCAACTGAGGAAAATCTCACCATCTGTTCCAGAAATCCAACATCAAATCAAGCAGCATTAAAAACTAGCAGGACAGAGCTGGTTTCCTTTAAACATTTGGCTCTGAACACCAGATTTTATTATTTTGGTTTATGTAAATGTATTTATTATTTAATTAAAATACTTGGATATTTTGTAACCCAGCTCAGTCTCCTGTAATAAACTCTCAAAGACTTTCAAAGCACTTTCCTAATGTGGAAGACGGCTCCATCAGGGAGCGCAGAGGCAGCGAGGAGTTGCTTGGACTGCAGTAATCTATATGTGAGCCCAACCTGTTCAAGTATTGTCTAAATGAATCCAGGGAGCAAAGGTTTCCCAGAAGAACATTGAATTGTGATTAAATAATCAATGTCAATAACTTCATCTGACAGCGACTTCAGTGATGTGGCTGATGAGTATATATCTCATCTATATGCATTAACCTTACTGCTAATTGGTTCTGGACAGGTGCCACCGTTCCCTTGTCCCTCCAGTCAAATTTGGCCGGGAGCCCCTTTAGAGTTTGTCCAGAGAAGACAGGAGCTCTGCCACCTACTGCTCGCAGGTAAATACCTGTAGGTAAAGACAGAATTCAAAGTCATTACTGAATGCAAACACACATATAAACGATGGCTGTGGACTCAAGTCATAAAAGACTTCCAAGATGGTCAGATAAGATGAGAAAAACTCGATGGAACAAACTTTTAATAAGCAAGCAAACTTGAAGAAGAACTTAAAGAAAAAAAAAGAAAGAAAGGCAGTTTTGGCTTTTTTTTTTTTTTCAATTTCCTGTAAGCAAAAATACAGTGCATGCAACTAATTCAATTCTGCAAGCCACCACAGCACACAACAACATTTCATCTTACCCCTGAATTCCATCTGAGAGAGGTCAGAGAACTGGTTGATGCCATACCTGGCAGACGGTGGTTCTGTAGAAAATGAGTTCAGGTATATGTGTCGCAGTGTAGCATTCTGCAGTAACACAAACAACACATCAGCTGTCATACAGTTAACTGGGAAGCCAGAACACGGTGGAGGGGCAGCTGCAGTCATCAGAATGAACTGTTCATGCTAATATTGTTGCATAGGATAATAAAAATATATCAACACAGGTTACATATAGGAAGATGGCAAAACATATTGATCTACTATACAACTATACAAGGTGTTATGTGTTAAAATTTTCAACATATTTGACAACCTTGGCTACATTATGAGATGGAAAAAGTCACTATTTTTATTTTTACTTTTATTTACACAGATCTCACTGAGGTCTCCATGTTCTTGTTGTTATCGCCAGCCACCAAAAGGTAAATAATGTTAAACTACACCACAAAAACTCTTAACAATTAAAAATAAAGCTGCTTTCTAATTAACCCCTTAGGACTGTCATGTCCTGGATGAGTGAGAGTCTACACCAGCGAATAAAAGCACTTTGAATAAATGCTAAATATGTAATTTTAATGTGAAACTGCGTATTTTTAATGACTTTTGAGCTCATGACAGTAGTTTTCTGTTTGTTTACACAGCATCTGACCTACTTTATGACTGACATAGATTATCAATCTGAAGATTTATCAACCCTTTATCTTTAATAGTTCCTATCGGCCTCCTTCTGATATTTCTTACCTGAAAATAACGATGACGAAGGAGAAATTCGTCGCTGCTAACTTCATACAAACGGTGAAACTTTTTTCTAAACGCTTCAAAATCAGCCTCGCCGGAGCTATTATTATTATTATCTATCTTTGGAGGAATTTCAACAGAGCTCCCATTTTGACAACACACAGGAGAGCCCAGCAATGTGACAACAGCGGCTAAAACACCTGTAAACAACTCCAAAACCTCCATTAGACGAAGCGGCGTGTGGTGAAAACATGAAGTAAATACAGGAAGCAGACATGTTCAATGTTCGCGGAAAAGGCGTTAAATAACGTAGGGCGCATGCGCGGGAATCCGGAGGCGTTACCGTGGAAACTGTCAAATGTCTATAAAAGACACTGGCGCAAAATAAGGAAGAAAACAAAGAAAAAGAGAACAATTCTTCAAAATTAACGATTCAATCATCACTGATATTGTGTCTTATTTGGGGTATATTAACAGTGATGTATATAATTAAATATGTTAAGTTTTTTTTTTTTCTTTTTTACATTATTTATCCTCTTTACCCTCTATAATAAGTAACTATTAAGATAAGATGTATTCAACACAACCTAATTAATCCCCAAGCTATACAGAAACACACTTCTCACATGATCTTGTTTGAATATGTGCAAAAAAGTAGATATTTTGATAATTCTGTGCTGTTATGGTTGGGTTGTTTTGATTGCGACTGAAACAGGTAAGTGAGTTTGACATTGAAATAACTTCTGGCCACCCCACACCCACACACAGGGCACAATAACAACAGTATCTACTCCTAGGCACGGTGGCAGCTGCAGAACATTTTTTCCAGCCTGCATTTTGTCAGGACCAGCCAGCCAGTGAGTGCAGAGGAAGCAAAAGTAGGCTACTCTTGTGCTTTTTTTTTTTTTTTGAGTGGCATCTCATCCAGCCTTCATCACAACCAAAGCTCTTTTGAAGCGCGCCAGAGGAAATGTCAGAACCAACAGCGGAACTCACCAACAAGCCTTTCGCAGTCCAGTTGTCCAATGTTTATCTCAGCATCTTGGCTCTGTTCTGCTTCAAGCTCTTTGTTAAGATCTCGCTCAACTTGCTAACATACTTCTATATAGTCCGGGGAAATCGTAAAGAGGCTGCCCGGATATCAGCAGAGTTCTACGACTATGGTCAACAACACAGTGAGTATTCAGAGAAAACTATTTTAAAAGCCTTATAAAAAAAGTTTCCTTATAGCGATTTGTTGTTTACTAATAACTGTGTCAACGTGAAGCAGAAAAAATGTGAACAATGCAGCTGTCTCTGAAGCAGGCATGGTGACACCTTTGGCCTCAGCTGTATAAGGTTAGATGTAAACATGGTAAAAGTTTATTTAAACATCCAGTGTGCATACTTAGTGTTTACACACATGATTCCTGTTTTACAGATGAGCTATAAATACTGCATCATTAATCCAGTTAGCAGAAAAGCCATTAATTGCATCCTCATTAATACATACACTGTTACAAACATGAATGTGAGTCCACTTTTCCTTTCATTTCATGCCTAATAGCCACTTATAAATCCTGAAGTGCACATTCAGTTTTAAATGAAGTCACCGTCGGCCCCAGCAGCTCTTTCTCTCTAATGTAATAATAGAACACAGTCATGATATCCTTCTCGTCCCTCCCCCACCCCCATCCTGCCCTAGTTTCCATTCCCAGCTATGCGGTGCACCCTGTCACACTCTCACAGCAACCAAAACAACACTCCACATTCTCGGGGACAAGCGTTCTGAAGACACATTCTGGGGCAAGACAGACACGACAACAACATAATCTGTAGCGATCATTCAAAGGGAATACTAATGAACTAAACTCAGGATATTAGTCACGGTCCTGTAGATATGGTCCGCCTTGTTAGGAGAAATCTGTTTGATGTCTCTAGTTGCTTCTTTATGTCTATGTTTCAAATGAATGTCAGTCAGGGAAAAATGTAGGCTGCATGAACAGAAGAGCGTGACTTTCCGAAGATCTTTGCCTGATTATTATATATAATTTAGTCGACTGTTATTCATAATTTATGATTCAAATGAAGAAGGAAGATAATGATGATGCTAGCGTGTGGAATGCAGCAGCTGTTATTCTGGACATTGATTCAGGTGTGCCTGATAGGTGGGGGGACTTAATTTAGAATAAATAGCTACAGCCTTTCTCATTTTATCATTATTACGTTTTAATCAGCTTGCTATGTAAATGTTTGCCAATACAAACTTCAGTGCATCAGGAAATTTATAGCACGGTTTGCCACATACCTGCAATAAACATGGCTTGTATTGGTGTTCAAGATTAGTTTGCTGCTTCTGTTCTGAATAACAGAATCGGGTAAATGGTAATACATTCAGGTAGGAGCTGGCACTGAATTGATATTCTTGTCACAGGATCGTGGGCAGACCGCTCACCCCTCCACGACGCTGCCAGTCAGGGGCGCCTCCTGGCCCTGAGGACCCTCATTTTACAGGTGAAGAGAACACAATCCCTTGGAGGGTAATATGTGTCTCCTTATCTGCACATGCGGAGCCTTTTGTTACCACCTCTTGTCCTGTTAAATTGTGCTCAGTACCTTTGCAGATCCCCTGGCTGATAAAGAGATAGGGGGATTGAAGAGTCAGGGATTACAGTTCACGGCAGCTTTTTATTATTTTTTAAGGGGAGATTCTTATCCCAGATTATCTATTATTTATTTATTTGTTATTTAATTTGTGTAAAATTACAAGGCCAAAGCTTATCTTTTACTTTCTGTATCCATTACGGGCTGTGTGTAATGAGATCCAGCTGGCATCATAAATCTCAGTGTTGTGCATGAAATATACTTTAAAGGTGCTCACTGCAAACCATGAAATCAAACATAAAAAGGTAACCCTGAACTATATTAAATTGTGCAGTTTAAAACAGTTTACTCCTGTAGTTCTCCAGATGTAGTGATAGAAATTCTGCAATGTGGGTACACACTGTATGTAAACAAAACACTTTGATCTGCCTACTTTACTCAAAAAGTCTTAATATAAATGTGTACCAATACATGAAATGTGTTGGACTTCTCCCTCCCAAATGGTTCTTTCATGGAGGTGGCCATTGTTGACCTTTTTTCAGTCACTTCAGCCATTTTTGTAGGTTAACAAACACATGTGGTAGTTGGTAGATGCTCACAAATTTTACTTAGAAATGTTTAATTTATGAACACATTAATCACTGAGAAAAACAGGTGGATTTATTTTGTTATAGTATGATTTTTTATCTATTTATTTATTTTTAATTAGTTTTATGACTTTGCAATGAGTACTTTTAAAGTGACTGGTTATAAATACGATCCTGTCAGCTGATCAGTGATTTGTGTAAGCCTAAATTAAAATTGGCAAGAGCGTTGGCTTAAATACTCAAAACTCAAAAAGAATCAAGAATCTTTATTGTCATTATGCATAGAACAACAAAATTTGGTTTGATGTCCTCGATTTAGGATTCACACATATAAAATACTAAAATAATCTAATTTATAAAATGATGTTAATATACAAAATTTACAGGGTTTGGTTGTGTGCTGCTGACTAAATTATCTAAAAACTCATCATGTGTTTCACATTTTCATCTATTCTAAATGACATTTTTCTTAGTCTCAAGTGATTACCATGACTTACAGTATCCTTACCTGTTTTAGAGCTAAACATTATCATGTACGAAGAAATGGCATTCTCAGAAAGTTGTCAGGGAATGGGATAAAACCTGCAGCTTCCACTTTGCTCTTATGCTGCTCACAGATGGAGGACTGCGCTGCAAAGCCGATGATGCCTTGTTTAAGTCAGACAAAGCTTTGACAAAGCAGTGACATTACAGTATTTCACATGGTGAATTATTTAGCTCTTTACCAGATTTTTGTTTGATTTTCATTTTAATTATCAGGCTCATTAATGCCTAATGTTGAAGTGTGACTTTGCAGTCCAGTTTGCTAATTACTTTCAACCATAACTGAGGATGATGGGTTTGTTTTGTTTTGTAGGAGGAGATAAGCTTTGGTAAAGCTCTTGTAAATCCTGTTTATTTAACCAGCAGAGAGTGACAGGGGTTATTAGTTCTTGATGCTTCTTATTATGTCTTTTCCCATTAAACTGTTGGAGCTGCTGGGTTTTGTTTCCAGGGTCACAGTGTGAATGTTCTGACCATAGACCATGTGACACCCCTTCATGAGGCCTGTCTTGGAGACTATGTTGCCTGTGCCAGAGCTCTCATTGATGCAGGAGCAAATGTAAGTCACCCAGTGGCATGAAGACTCTTTAATGTCGCCGCTCAGCAGAGGTCAAATGTAATTTCCATGGATGGGAAACTCTAACAAATGAGCACCATGGTACCCTCCATCCACAGACAACTGCAGAGTGATTAAATTGTTGGTCCTCTTCAATTGTCGCTCCTGGCTGTTGCTATTAGTCAACTTGCACGGTTAAACAGGGGCTAAAAATAACAATAAAGACAAAAATGTTTTCACAGGTCAATGCTTCTACAATTGATGGAGTCACCCCTCTGTTCAATGCCTGTACAGTGGGCAGTGTGGCATGCACTGAAATTCTTTTGGAAAATGGAGCAAAACCCCAGAGCCTTGTGTACCAACCTTCACCGATACATGAGGCGACCAGCAAAGGTAAAACGTGACTAAGTGTTCTGCATTTCAGGTTGAAGCTTTAGCTAATATTAGAGGGTCGAAAAACTGTTTTTAAGAAAGTCAGAAGTTGAGGTACAGTACATCTTAAAAGATTTTCTGTTTTCTATACTTGGGGTCAACCTGTTTCTGTTAATGGTTTTCAATATTTTTCCAAATCAATAATTTTTCTCATCATAACTCACATTCAGTCCTGTCTTTGGATCTGTATTTGTGCCTTCTGCTTTGCTGCAGTGCCCTTTCTAACAAACCAGCAGTGTGAAGAACAGCTTTAAAAATAAATCTTAGCATGACCCGAGCGGACAGCTTGAAGAATTATCTCACACTGTCACTTGCTGATTACTTTCTCCATGCCCCATTACTTCCAGGTCATTATGGTTGCGTTGAGGCTCTGGTAACTTGGGGGGCTGATGTGGACACAGACATTCCTCACCTGGGCACAGCGCTTTACACTGCCTGTGTGTGCCAAGAGCTGGAGTGTGCCAGGAAGCTCCTGAGGGAAGGTGAGCTCGCAGCATAGATCTTCATATAGACTGGCACAGGGCCTATAGGAGCAGCACCAACACAAGTAAACATACTGTATAATAAACACACAAAGAATTAAAGGCCTAGCATTCCTTAAAAAGAATGCATATCGCCCGCCAAGCTACGACCGCACCTAATATTTGCTCAGTATCTGGAAAATTGGCCAAGTTATAGCTGCTCTTGTGTTGTCTAAGGTCATATAGCTGAGGTAGCCATCTTAAAATAGGAATTATTACTTTACGAAACTTTTGTTAAAATCCTGAGATATTTTGCAAACAGTACAGGCAAATGAACACACACACAGACACAAACAACAATATTAAAAAAAGAAGAAAAAAAATGTGCTTGCAAATTCTTAAAAGGCTTTAAAAAAAACAACAACTTATAATCATGATGTCCAAAATCTCAAAAACAACTAAGACTAAATTGCAAATGGTAAAATCTGTACTCAGATAATAAAGTTAATAGAAAATAAACATATTTGCAAAATTTTGATTGACATTTTTTTAAGTAAACAAATACACAATGGAAGCAAAACATATGCTGCAGTTTAATTAAGGTGTAACTATAAACGTGTGTGCACTCTGCTCACAGTTTCAAGCTTGTTACCCTCGATCAAAGCTAAGTTAATTAAATTACAAGGTTAATGAAAGATTTTATTAGATACATGTAAATAAAGGTTTTCAGGAAATATAAAAGCCACAGTGTGAGGAGTGGAGCTTTCTAATTATGATAAAATATGTGTGTGTCATTAAATGTTTTGGAATAGATGATCAAACTGCATCTTTACAGGTGCGAATGTGCAAAAAGGCAGATCCCTGGATTCACCCTTACATGCGGCAGCAGAAAAAGACTGCACAGCTGTCGTGAAGCTGCTGCTGGACTTCGGTGCAGACATTAACGCCAGAAACACAGAGTTCCAGAGGCCAGTAGACGTGGCTCCACCCAGCAGTCTAACAGAGGGCTTTCTACTTCTTTATGAAGGTAAAAGTTCACTTTCAGTGGAACCTCAGCTTCATCTGGGATAAATTTGTTGTTCTACTTCTGTTACTTTTATTAAAGTTATATATTTTTTAAAAACTTAAATTAATTACTTGAATGTGCTTTTCTCTGTAGCTACGCCACGACTCCTGAGCCAGTTGTGTCGTCAGTGCATCAGAAACTGCGTTGGCCGTGACAGACTCCACCTTCTTTCCCACCTCCCCCTCCCCAACAGGCTCAAGAGCTACCTGCAGTACCAATGACCTGCAGAACCAAGAAACCGTGTGCCTAAACGGGACTTTTAAGAAAGACACCTTTAACTGAAAAAGCTGATCAACACCTAAACTATTTTTTCACTGTCACTTTTAGTCACACCTCAGTAAGAGTGACTGATTTAAATTAGGTACAGAGCAGGAACGGAGTAGCTGACAGTAGGAAGCTGCACTGAGCTGGTCTGATTCCAAGCTGCAGATATGTACAAATCCTGTAAAGACCTGGATGCATGTGAAGGAGGATGGTGCTGCTAATAGCAACCACGGTTCCTGGGTTTATTATGGTAAAAATAAACAATGCAATAAAAATTACAAAGTAAATATTACTATATTTTTGGTGTGTGCGAGTGTTTAGAGAATGCCTTGATATTTCCAACAACTATAAGAAGATAATGCACTTTACATAAATATTTTACAAGATTTCAATGTCATATAAATGAAACTGAATGAGTATTCTACATTTCATACTGTACACTGTCAAATAAAATGTTTGTAAACCTTGTAAAGTGAAAGATTCTTGGGGGTTTTTTGTATACTGGACACAAAATGGTAACAGTAATCATCTTTTCCTCTACATGCACTTTAATCACGCAGCTAAGACGTTAACAACTGCAGGTTTCAGGCTTGAAACATTACGTGATAACGAGCTGGGAATACGTTTTTCAATTAAATAATTTCATTTCCATTAAAATGATCATGAAATATTTTTTTCATTATTTTATAATATTTTAATACCTCTTATTTTCTATTCAGAAGCAGCACTGCCACATAAATAAATTACATTTTCTTACTAAGATTGTTTTAACGTTTCATTCTCTAGAGGGCAGTAGAGGTTTGTAGGCAGTAGAACCAACAAGGGGAGGCGGTTGCCATAGAAACACATACAAAAAGAAGGCCAGAGGGGAAGGTTGAGAGAATTAGGCTCTAACAGCAAGTTAATTAGCTCAGGGGAGATAGGAAGGTGTTCTAATAACTAAATGTGATTCCAGGAATCCACCAGCTTCAGCCTGCAACAGAAAAGAGACAGTTTAGGTTTAAGGATTTGATTTGCCGCTCAGAAAAACATTCTAAACTAAGTGAATAATTTAGAATGCATTTTAAAAATTCACAATTTAAAAAACTGTGCTCACATTTTAACAGCATTCGTGAGAGCTGTGGTTTAAATAATATTGAGCCAGTGTCTAAAAGGTATTCGTTGCAAAGTGCGAATCCAGTAAAAAATATCTTAAACTAGAACCTACGGTGCAGTTTGAAAAACATAACTCCAGTAGATTTCCAGATATTTTGATTTGCAATTCTAAAATGGAGGTAGGCACTCCATGAAAATGAAGCTGAATCTGCTGCAAACCAAGAGCTAGCTTGAATCAGGTGATTGACCTACATTGGGCTGGCTGTAGTCTGCGTCCTTATAAGACAAGTGTAGAATCTCAGAAAAGACGTTTAGATGGAAATTTAAAAGTGAATCTGCTGCTAAACGTGAAAAAAAGAGAAATAATTAGAAAGGCAAGAGTCAAGAATAAATACTGGGACTCAAAACACTCACAAGTTTTACAAAACTTCTTCTAAATCAAATAATTTACCATTTAAACCCTAACATTTATCCACATATTTTACATATCATTACATCAGAATCAGACTTCTTCACCCCAAACACCTTCATTCAGTCAATAACTCAATTTAATAGAACATTTCCTAAGTGACTATGATGTTTGTTTTTTTTATTTTTACCTTCAAATGAGTTCTATACAACAGACATATTCTCACAGTGAAATTATTGCAATATTAAGAGGACAGGGGAGAACAACATAGTAGATCAGACTGATTTGTTAAAAATAATTTGGTAATTTAGGCTGTAAAGCAATGCAGAAATCAAGTGGGTTTTTTTTTTTGTTTTGTTTTTTTTTATTTTTAGCACTGAAAGAGCCAATTCAATCAGCCTGCTATTTGTATATTTTCACTTTCTGAGATTTTTCCAGTGATTATCTTGTGGCTGAGATATTTTCTCATAATTCCCCATAATAATTTTCTTTGCGTTTGTACGACAAAGACGTATCATTTTCTGCCAAGCAGAAGAACTGGAGCCAGATACAGCAGGTAATAGGAAGCAGATATCCAGAAAGATAATGAGCCATTAACGTTGTTTTGTTTGTTTTTTCTTTCTGTTCAGCTGTTGTGTGATTGAATTAGGAGTCCAAGATAACATCTTCTCAGGTTACAATACACCAGAGACTGAAAAACAACTTCACATAGTTGCAAAAAAATGCCTAGAATGACCTGCGATGAGGGCCCTTTGTGATCTTTTCATCACCTTTATGTGCATGCATGATCTATACTAATTGCTCCAGTTTACACAAAAGCACAAGAGGACTTAATGAAAGAAGCCCCTGATGGAACAATCCACGAGATGGAACTGATGGAGCTGCAGATTTACTAAATTTTAACTGATAAAAGTACGATTTCTGTTTATATTTAAAATTTTATGGCCCTCTTTGAATTGACAAAAAAGTAAGTAAATGAATAAATCAAATGTTTTTGTGTAAATAAATGCACAGTTTTACTTAAGCAGCAACAGAAGTTTAATGGTTGGAGCTGACCGCCCTGAAAGACCAGATTCATGCAATCATAAGCTCAAACTCTTTGCTTAGAAATATAAATATATATTAAAAAAAACTAGTATAGAGAAACATCTTATAAGAAGGCAGGTTCAAAACCTTTTCTTAGTGTTACTCATATAATGTGCCAAGAGACACATTTTTCCAGTTAGGAGTTGTGGAAGCCGCTCGCTCCACGACCTGAAAGGTCAGCCAGAGATCCTGGCCGAGGCTCGGAGAACTACAGAGGAAGGCACAAATCATCCTCAGCAAGCACCTAGAGCACAAAGCTACGAAGAAAATTCTCAACATCGGTGGGTTATCAATAGATAACCGAGACGTGTGTTAAACAAAGGTTTAAAGATACACCATGATGCACTGTGACAGTGACAGTAGTTAGAGACTCAAGCTGACAGATATTTAATTTCCCTCATTGGAAAATATCTATACTGCCCTTTTTAAATATCAAAAGTTAATATTTAACTGCTCAGGAAGGGTTGAATACTTCTTGATAAAATGAATTAAACTGATGGAAAAATGTAAATTCAAATATTGTGAATTAGAGCTTTGATATGGTAAAACAACATGTTTCACTGTCAGTCTCTGTGATTTTTTTTAACTCTAAGTGATTTCCCAATATGAGCAAGAAACATGAGAGACAAACTTAGATGATGACATTGTTTAATCCTCTCAGCTCTGATTTCAGGTCCTTGCTGGGTTAGTAGTCTATTAGAAAACCTCACGTTGTACGACAGTCCTCATGGTGAGGCGATATCCTTAATATCTTTTTTTTTTTTAGTCAGAAATAAAGATATCTCCTCCTGTCACGTTGTCTGGTTGTAATAAACATATATCCTATATAATTATTTTGTCAGTGATTTGTTGACATGTTTGATATCTGAAACATTGAATCTTGGTTGGCAAAAAAATGATTTGACTGATTATTTTTACAAATTTGAGCACTTTTTCAACATACAGTGGAGCTTCCATTACTTTTGAGGAGAAAAAAAGTGAATCATCCTGTCAAATGCTCATAATTAACCATTAAAAGACCTGAATGATGAACTTTGCTGCATTACAATATAAATGTCACCAATATATTGATGTTCTTTTTAATTATTATTGAAGCGAAGCCTGTTTCTAATTATTATGTCACATAAGTGGTAATTTATCTTCAGTCTGTATATTAAAGTAAACAGATGGTGACAGTGTTTCAGAGCAGACAGCTGAAATTAGAGCTTTCATCGTGTTTGAGCTATGCCTGCTTGTACCAGCAGGTGGCAGCATTGTGTTATATACAGAGCTGGGAGACAAGCTGAAGGAAGGGTCCAGATAAACAATGCAGTGATTTGCCTCATTGCTCTTCTGTTTCAGCTGATGTTAAGGGCTAAGTGTATGAATGAAATCACCACAGATGTAAAGAGTACCCTTGTCTTTGTTTGCATTTAAAAGCACACTGCTGGTAATAGTTCCTTTTTGCTTCAATACGTTACTAAACTGAGGTAGGCACCACCCCAAGGAACATCTCTATCTACACTGACAATGTGAAAAGATTCTCAATAGATTTTATGCTTCATAAAGACAGGACTCTTTAGTTTTAACATGTCTTTTCAAAGACAGAGATCAACTGCCAAGGTAATGACTGCAGAGATTTGTGCATATTCTCTCTTATTTAGGTTAGGTTATATCATATATAGAAGGCAGCTGAAAATTGTTTCTTGGTTCTCAAAAAAAAATTTTTATCTTTTCTTGCTTCTGTCTGAATAGTGGTGAGCTGCAGGCTAATAAACTGTTGGACATTTAAACTTGTTTTTAAGTCTTATTGTTGAGGCGTGTGGAAAACATACAAACAAATACCTGAACACTGACTAACACATCTCAGCAGATCCCACAATTCATTAACAAGGTCTGATCCAAACAAGTACAACTTGGTTTCTTCTCAGCGTAAGATGATTTCAGTTAAAGACTCTGGGGTGAAAGGCAGAGGGAGGAATGTTAGGCCTTTATTTGACCTCCGCCAAGGAGGTGTATGTTTCCAGTAGCGTTTGTTTGTTTGTTTGTTTGCCTGTGCACAAGATTGCAAGATTATCAAACAGTTCAGAACAGATTTTGATTAAAAAAAAATTCAGGAGATGTTGAGGTTCTCACAAAGAACAAATGATTACATTTTGGTGGTGATCAGGATCTACAGTTTTTTAATGACCCTATAGCCTTGCCGGAGGCTTGAGCCCTCAGAGTGCTTCTAGTTTATTTATGTTTTCAAACATTTAGTGATGTTTTAGTGATGAGGGGAGGAAATATGTTTGTAATGATTTGGTTCAGAGAGTTAACAGCCTGTAATATCACCATTATTGAAAAATCAAATGATCACAACACACTTAGCAAGAAATTATTGTTTGTAAACTCTACATTATTTCATGCAGTTAAAATGAAAAACAAAATGGATGTGGAAACACACACACACACACACACATGCACAAAGACATTGTCTAAAAATAAAATATGCATTTTTTTAAATACATTGGGTTATCATTAAGCATGTACTTGTTTTTTTCTTCTGATGTAATATTAAACAGACTCTGGGGAGAGTTACCAATATGATCGTTTGCAAGAACTGCATAGAAACAAACTTGGCCCTTCCTCTTGCACCACAGATTTAATCTGTGTTTTCATCTCCTACATTTATGACAATGTGGCTCTTCAACAGAGTAATGTGAGATTTGATCTTGGGCAAAAGCGTTGATTTTTGTGCGCTTATCGGAAGACATTAAAGTGGTTTTGGTGTCACTTGGACTGAGATCACTCTGTTGGTCCCAAACCTCCGAGCTCTCATAGATGCACAGCGTTCAGCACAGCTGATCTGCGAAGCCAGCGAAGAATGGATGACAGGAGGATAAGTGTTTCTGGCAGAGTGCCTGGCTTCTCATGAAGTCCAAGTGCCACTAGTTTTAATAGAGAGATAGAACAGAGCTGTAATGATGCGATCTTCACCTCCTCAAATAACTCTGGGCTGATGTTTGCATGAGAGCAAACCTCTGCGGGCGACCTGGGCTTCACTGCTGCCACTGATTTCTTTTGTTTTGTTGCCACTTCATCGGTACATACACTTGGAATTTAATCAATTAGACATTTCAGCACATATCAAATACCTCACCAACTCTACAGCAACCTATTCTGTTTTCATAGCAGTTAATGGTTGGTAAAGCTTCTTCCCTGCCTCCCTAAGGAGAGAAGAAAACCTGACCTCCTTAATCTTTCAGTGTCTTTTGATTTCCCTCAGCTTGACTGGGCGTGAACACACATCAGCACTTAAGATGAAGCGCGCTGTCGCCTGTTGACTCCTGCAGGCGCCGGCTGATGAACATCAGACTTTAGATTTTCACAGCTGAGCGTCGCCTTTAGAAGAAAAAGAGAAGAAAAACCTGCATTGTAAAAAAAACTGACTAACGAGGAATGAGATAAGCTGCTTTACATAACAAGTGCTGGCCGCGGTTACAGGGCGGTGTTTATATTTATTCTACATCAACATGCCTCTCCAGCCGGGCAGTATCTAAGGCCTGGTTGCTATGGCAACTGGAAAGCTCATACTGGAGAGCGACCAGGACACATTAATAAGCTTAGTGTGAGGTTCTTTGGGTCCTTCTGTTGGTCATGAGCACAAGCAGTGGCTTATGATTTCAAGCAGCAAATGCATGTAGAGAAACACATTCACAAAGGTAAGAATAAAAAAATACAATAAAATTCACCTCAAAACGTTCTAATGCATTACATCTGTGATGAAAACGAAAGATTCCGGTTAATGATACAAGGAGCTAACAGTGCCTTAAAATGCCCCGAGAAAGTGTTTCACCATCTGCTGATTTTTCCTATCAGCATCATGGCACCCAGTGTGGAGGAATCTCTGGTGGTGGAGGGAAGTAGCAGGAGGAGGAGGAGGAGGGAAGCACAGGCATGGCTAGCCTGGGGGTTATTGTGAAGCTTTGGAAGCTGAGGATTCCCTCTAGAATAAAAGCCCTCCCCCATTTCCCTACAGTAAATCTCTCAATAAGATGGTCTGTGGTTATCCGGGACAAACGCTGGCATTTTGTTTGTCTGTACGTGAGAAACGACTGTGTGAGCAATCATGTGTAGATGGGCTAGCTGTCTGCATAAACTGGTGCCACAAACATAAATGACTCACTGTTTCATGCAATGCAGAATATTTTAAAAAGCTACTTTTCAGCATATGTTGGATTTTACCAATAAGCATGGAACAACATACATCACTTCATCCCAGCGTTAATATTTTTGCCATTTCACTACTGAAAAAACTTAAAGGCCTAGCATGCCTGGAGGGACTGCATATCGCCCACCACCTTTCAAGCCAGAGTTTTAAACTAATGCATGTCAGGTTATAAATGTTTTAGACTTTAATGTTGATTTTAAGTGTTTTACAACAGCTTTCAAGATGTAATATGATGGTACGAACTTAAAAGATTCTCAATTTTATTGCCTTCTGCCAATAAAAAAAGCATTGATAAAGTTTTTCTGTTTGTGTGTGTTTGTTTGTACCATTGGTTGGAATTTTATGAAACTCAGAAAGTAATTATTGCATTTAAAACTGATTCACTTTTGGAGTCAACCTGATTCAAGATGGCAGATACAGCCAGCTGACCTTTAAAAACACAAAGACTATACCTCAGATACTGAGCTAAGATTTGTTGTGGTAGTAGGTGAGCATCATCACAACACATACTTCAAAGCGGAGCATATTGCTTCCTTGGATGCTTCCTGATGCCCAGGAAAAATCAGATGCCCAAACCACCTCAGCTGATGTCTTTTGTGGGGAGGAGCAGTGGCTCTACTCTGCGCTTCTCCAGAAATCCTCACCGTATTTCTACGATTGAGCCCAGCCTTCCAAAGAAGAAAGTATCCAGGATCTTGTGCTTTCGATCATAATCTATACCATATGACCATAGCTGAGGGTTGGAAGGGAGACGGGCCAGAAAATTGAGAGGCTTGCTTTTCACCTTAGCTCTTTCTTTACCACAACGGACACAGAGCTAAGAGGCTGCGATCCATCGATCCATCAGCCGCTCCATCACTCATGACTCCCAGATACTTGAACTCCTTCACTTGAGGTAAAGATTCCCTCCCTCTCCGGGGGGAACGTTCTTCCTTTTTATGGTTGAGAACCATGGCCTCAGACTTACTGGACACGTGTCCAGGATATAAAGAACACTGCACATGTATGCTGTGTGTAGCGTCTTAAGACCTAAACTCCTGCATTGTGTGTATTTTAAAATTTTCTTTCCCTTTTTGGGCTAATTGGGACCTGATGTGAATGCGATGTCTACAAATGTTGATGTCAGATCCTGGGAGGTTAAAATACATGTTTTGTCTACATATCTAAACCACAATGCATGAAAAAAAACCCACCTACACTAATAAAATAACAAGACAAAAAAAAACTTTTAAATTTGTCTTTACTATTTCATCACCTGTCGAGCCATGGACTATTTTAATTAGATGTGATGTTAGTCTGAAGGCAAGTGACACATGTCTAATTCTGACACCAATAACATGCTGAGCTTTATTGTTTGAAAGGAAGGAAGCTGTAGACTTATTGCAGCTTATGTTGAATTCCCCTGTTGGGTGAAGCAGCTTTATTTCTGCAAACCAAAGAAAGCTTCACTGTGACTTTAAGTGATATTCCTCTGGAGCTCAGCAGCGTTTCATTTAATTGGTAAGATCACTTTTGATTTGAAATATTGTACTATTTATTGGTAAATATCATTTTTTACATCAGTTTTATTTTTGAGTGTTATAAAAGTTATAATATTTGAAAATGTCACTTTTAGGTCTGGATTGAGAACCTGAAGCTTTATGCTCTGACTTTGCAGATCTTTCCCAATATTTACAAGATTCTTGTGCTGGTCTGCATTTGATGAGGATCCTATGTTAACAAACCAGTGACGGAAATTATGCATTTATTAAACCTTTGACTTAGCTGACTGACTGACTGACTGTGGGTATAATTTTGACTTTGAATGTGGTTTACTAGATCGTTAAATAACATTAGAAGTTGTATTCTGGGTCACAAGTATTCAAATTTGTTTCAAGTTGTATGACTTTATGAATGACATGAAAGGAGTTATAAGTTAAAGGTCAATCAAATCAAATAAAAAATATTTCAAATCCTTATGAAGGGTTTTGAACCAATACCACCAATGAGTTCATGTCTTTCAAAAAACAAACAAAAAAACTTTGTTTGACATCACTCATAATTTGAGAAGAAAAGGCAGGTGCTGATAAGAGATTTACAGAACACAGATAAGAAGATTTTAAAAATAGTTGTTATTCTCAGTTTTTTTTAAAAAAATGAATTTATCATAAATGTGAGAAGAGTTTAGGACAGCATAAATCAGGATCATTTCTCATTGTAAAATCCATCTAATGCTGACGTCTTGAAAAAAAAAATCTTTTGAAATGTAAACCATCTGAAGTTAATTTTGTGTTTCCTTTTCAAGAAGTTCCCATCTCTAATCTGTGCAGTTTCATTCTTCAGAGTCAGAGAGCAAACAGTGTTCATTTGAATTCAACATCACTGCCTGTATCTGTGCTCAGACTGTTTTCTCCTTTTATATTATACCTGAGATTAAAGGAAGCTGCAGTTTTAGTATCTTAAAGATGGGCCTTATGTTCCAGATTCACTTCCATGTATGATAAAGTAATTTGTAATATTATTAAACTAGAACATTATCATGTAGTACATTAGCAATGAATAACAACAACAACAACAAAAATAACCAAATATGGATGACAACTCGGCCACTGAGATGAAACTGATTACATCATCAAACACAAAATCGTATCATAAAAAAAGACTATTTTGGGTGTCTGATTCAGCCAGGCTTATTCTTAGACTATTAGCAACGTCTACCTCTGAGTTTATTCAGAACTTTCTGCTCTGTTACGCATTTATTTTAAGACTTGAAACAGAAAAAAAAGATATACTCAGTTCCTTTTTGCTATAGTGTGTATTTTTGTTTTTTATTTTCAGCAGTGAAAAATATTTCAGTGTTTCAGACTTTAGAGCTCAACTTTTAAAATGTCAGAGTGTAAGTTTTGAAGTAGATAATAACTAAATGTGCTCTCTAAAATTAAAGTGTAATGTTGGGTTTTATTTTCTTGACTGTGCTGAACTTTAAAGAAATTAATTTAATTTAAGATCCAGTCCATGCACACAAACACAAACTGTCTCCAGAAAAAAATATTTCCCATGATATTATTGTGCATTTGGTCTCACAAAATATCTGCTTTGAATTCTTTTATATATTAAATTAATCTTTTTTATTTCAGCTCCACCTGTGAATACAGAAATAATTTTAAAATCTTCTCTTTTTTTATTTTCTAGCGGCACAATGATTCTAAATTTTTCTCCATACATGTATTTAACGGATATCCAGACAAGAGGGGACATTGAATCAGTCATTAAAAAGATCAGCAACGTATTCTACATACTGGCTGTCATCTTTGGCATCCCAGGAAACTCTGCGGTGATCTGCATGGCTGGATTCAAGCTCAAGGTAAATAAATAGTTTACAGTGTAGCAAAAGGCTAGGTAATAGTTAAAAAAGCAAAATTGTAACTAAAACTAGGAAAATGCTGGGTAAAAGTTAAAAGCAGTAAAATGCTTGCTAAAAGTAGCAGAACAAAGCTTACAGTACACAAAAGCAGCAAAAGGCTATCTTAAAGGAAAAAGTACTAGAGTGGTAGCTAAAACCTAAATGTAGCATAAAATACACAAAAAAGAGGAAATATGCTGAAGAAAATTTCCAAAAGAACAATGTTTCTGAAGGAATAAAGAGATCTCCATGTATTAATATAGGGAAAACAAATAAAATTAAATATTTTGAAAAGTAAAAAAGTCATACCACCCATCTCCTGAATGAGCTGGGTGTTAAGATAAATGAACGGCTAAAATAGCACAAAGTATGCTAAGTTAAGCTAAAGTATAAGAAATGAAAACATCCGAAAAACAAAAACAAAAAAAGATTTCAATGAAGTTGGGCTCCTTTTTGCAGCTATAACAGCTTCCACATTTTTGGAAGGCTTTTCACGAGAGTTCCAAGGGTTTTTGTGGAAATTTTGCTTATTCCTGTAGAGAATTTATGAGTTGAGAAACTAATGTTGGACGAGATGTTCCGGCACCCAATGGGGTTTTTGGTCAGGACTCTGTGTGGGCCAGCCATCTCATCAAACCATTTCTTTACAGTCTTTGCTTTGTGCACTGAAGCACATTCATGTTGGAATAGAAAAGGGCCCTCCTCAAAGTTAGTTTCATAGCATTGTACCAAATGTCTTGATATGATGAAGCATTAAGATCCCCATTAATGAAAATCTGGCGCCCAGTCTAAACCCTGAGAGAGCTGGTGTCTATCTCCAGGGCTTATTGTGGGAGAGGTGGGATACATCCTGCACAGGTCGCAAGTCCATCACAGGGCCACATAGAGACAAATGAGACAACCAGCCATTAACGATGTCACTCACATCTAGGGACAAAGTAATAATAACAGGTTTGGTCTAATACGTTTGGCAAAATAATAATTTGCAAGTTAAATTGTGATTAAGTGAATATTTTCAACAGAAGATGTGTTGCTGCATGCATTTTATTGCAAACTACATGTAAAAATATCTAAAATTTTTCATCTTCTGTTATTTTCCACACAGAAGAACGTTACCAATGTGTGGCTGGTGAATCTGGCGATAGCGGACCTAATCTTCTGCTTCACGCGGCTCCTCTCCATCATCAATAAGCTCTTCTATGACCACTGGCCCTTTGGTGTCCTGTTCTGCAAGTTCAACAGCTTTTTCAAATATGCTAACATGTTCTGCTCCGTCTTCCTGCTGGCTGTGATCAGTATAGACAGAATGCTTTGTATTTGGAAACCCGTCTTTACAAAGCGACACCGCAGCCTGTTTGTTGCCAGGGTGGTGGCAGTAATTGTCTGGATCACAGCGGTCCTCTTCAGCAGTCCTCACTTCATCTACCGGCAACTTTACATGGATGAGAATAAAACCAAATGTTCCATAAGAGACGAGGCGATGGCGGGAGACAAGAGCACCAAATATGCTCTAATAAACATCCGCTTCATGTGTGGTTTTCTTTTACCTTTCATTGTCATCCTTGTCTGTTATATTGTAGCAGGCTTTGGCATCCGACGCATCCGCCTCTCAAAGAAGTCCCGCACCTTGCGTATATTGGCATCATTAGTAATTGCATTCTTCCTTTGCTGGGCTCCTTACCACTGCCTGAAGCTTGTGGATGAGGTGGACAGTGAGAACACAGGGCTGAAGGTCTGGCTGCCTCTGGCAAAAGGTTTTGCCTACTTTAATAGCTGCATAAACCCACTGTTGTACTTCTGCATGGGTCTGAATGTAAGGGGGGGGCTCAGGCAGAATCTGGACATTTACCGGAGAGCTCTAGGTGAGAATGTCGATGGAGAGGCAGCTCATTCAAATGATTGCTCTTTGGAAACAAGATGTACGGCAAAATACGGTTCTGCTGTGGCGGCAGGAAGAACTCGCGTTTAAGTTTCTCCAGTCTCAACTTTAGAGTTAAATCTGTTTTTGCTTCTAGAAGATGATATTTAGATAGAGCTATGGAAGAGATTCAATAAACAGTTTAAATGTGATTCAGTAACCCAGTGGTTCCCAAAGTGGGGGGCGTGCTCCACCTCGGGGGAGCGTGGTATGACTGAATGAAAAAAAATGAAGGCTAAACCCATTTTGCACAGAGAGGCATTGACAATAGTAGTATTGAATATCGTCACACACACAAAATAATTACACTTAAAATAATTTCACTTTAAAGGTGGTTTGTTGAGATTTTAGTTCATTTTATTGCAACCTGTAATTTATTGCAGTTTACTTTTATTAGTCGAATTGAGACTGCGTGTGTGCCATGGTGACAGGGGTGTGTGTGGGTGAGGGCAGAAATTTTAATATAAACAAAAGCGGGGGTCAAACAGAAAAAGTTTGGGAACCACTGTAGTAACCCAACCTCACTTGTGTTGTGGTGTTGGATCACAAAGAGGAACATCTTCATTTAAACATGAAATCCGACAACCAAGACCTACAACAGCCCAAAACTCGTCCCCTATCCCATCAACCCATCAACTGCTCTTCTGTATGCTTTTCCACACCTTTTTGAAATGACTGTTCATAAGAACCCAACAAGTGTTTTCAGATAAAATGGTGCAATTCAAACTTTTCAGCTCTATGATTTTACTGATGATAATAAACAGCCGGACGTGTTCGCCGGAACAAGACAAAACTGCTTGCATGTTTCAGTCACAAGTGATGCTTTAGCTTTCTGTCTGACTTGGATCACAAATAAGATGCAACAGATAAGTGAAACAAGCTTTAATTCTCACTGAGGGCTTTGTTAGCAAAACCACAACCCAAGACAAAAGAAAAAGAAAAAAAGGAAAAAAAAAGAGCTTTGTTGATAAACCGGATTTAATAAAGTGAATTATTAAAGTGTATAACGAGCCTAAGAAAGAAATAATACGCACATGAGCTCTGTTTTCAGACTGAAATCAAGTGATCACAAATATTAAATAAATTTTAGTCTTTATTCTTAAGACAAACAACACTTCAAAAAGGGTTTTTGATTTGCTATTTTGGAGAAATGTGAACAGATTGATAAAACAGACACAAAAAAAATAATGAATTGGTTATATAAAAAAGAGAAAATTTGAAATAGTCTTAATACTTTCTGCTTACACAACATACTACATATGAATCTTAAAAAAAATATTTTGAAACTCTGCAATGTCTGTCTGCATGTGCAGTGTGCATTCATTAAACTCCATTGAAACCTCTGTGGTGATTGTATAATTGAATCACTATGACTAATAAGATTAGGAGAATCCTATTTCAGAATCAGTTGCCCCCCCTTCGTTTAAGGAGCGAATAAGTTAATGCTGTAGAGCTACTGGTTCTGTGAGGAGGGAGATGGGTGATAATGGGTGTAACCATTCTGACAGGGAACCAGGGGTGTTTAAAGCATGTTCTGTTGACCCAAACAGGACACAACTGTTTACATGATACAGACAAAAAGAGTCTGAACTCACCGACATCTAAACTCTGCTTCTCCTCTCAGTGTTTCAGCTCCATATTTTCTATAAACCTGTCATTAAAACTAATAAAACCCTTTTGTCATGCCTGCGCTTGTGTCTGCCAACCGTAGAGACCACCCTCTGCTCAATCCAGCCCCCTACCCCTCCTCCTCCTCCTCCACCAGGGACCAAGGAGGGTTTCAGCACTCACCACGGCAGCTCACAATGGACAGCACCATAAAGACTCAGTGATCCCTCGCATCACCCAGACTCCTGACAGAAACCACAGCTGACAGCAGGGACACTCAGAGAGAGAGGGAGAAAAAGTCAGACAAGAGAAGGAGAGGAAGGAGTGCTCTGTGGGTTATTCCTGATTAACATATTAGATTTTCTAACCTGTAAACCAAGCAGATTTCTTTTGTTGTTGAAAAATTTAATTGCTCCAAAACAAAATCAGCAAAATGGAAGAAGAGATGGATGAGGGGCAGACCCAAAAAGGTAAGGATGTTTTGCATGTTTAGATTTATTTTTAAAGTAAATTTGACATGGGTTTATTTTGTTAATGTCAGCTGTGCCTGTTAGAATAGGGCAGCAGCTGTTTGTGGTAATTCCTTTGTCCACCAAGTATCAGCACTCCACTGAAAAAGGCACGTCTGTGTGTGCTGCTTGAGTAGTCAGAGGGGTGTGAACTGCTTCAGCGACGGCTGGACTGCCTTTGTTTGCTTGATAAGGCTTTCATGCTTGTCGTGACGGCTGAGAGAGAAAGAGAAACACACCGAGCTTCTGCGCTCGTTATCCATCAGTTTCCAGGTTGTGTTTGTTTGTGTCTAAATGAATAGATGAGGTGTCTTGCAGCAGAGCTTTGCGACGTTCACTGAGGATTTAACGCAGGAGCTCCCTTTTTTCGTTTGCTTACTTAAAAAGGAACAATGTTTGTTTCATGTAAAGTGGAACAGCTATTTATATTTCCCACCGCCACCATTTTATTTCTGCATGAATGATTCAATGCATGGCTGAGATCTAAGGCAAGTGAGGATTTCTTTTTTTTCTCAGAAGACAAACCTCAAATTGTGACATGAAGAAAAGGTGGGCAGCATACTGCTGTCATGTCAAAGACATCTTTGTTTCTGCTTCAAGTCCCCCTCCTCCTTAATGTGACAGGCAGGGCTTCTTATGTTTGTGTTTTCATCCTCTCCTCTCCCTCCTTCCTGCGTCCCAGCATCCACTCACAGACACACTCGTGAGTTGAAGCAGTTACCATGGAACTGACCAAGAGTAGTCATATTCTCTCTTCACCCTCTGCTGCTGATGACAACTCAGTATATTATGTTGGAGAGTGTGGGAGGGGCAGAGACAAACCAAAGTACAGTAAAATACAGTGGGAAGACAACATGATCACAGAGGGAATGAAAAGAGGCCTACAGCAATGAAGGAAATATCACGGTCAAGACCATAAAGCCAAAAAAACAAAAGAAAATGCTTGTGTGAATGTGTTACTTCATGATAAGACAAACTGCACTGATTTTGTCTGACTTCTAGGCTTCCATGGCACGATGTAAACACAGACAGCTACTCAAAATCTGTAAGCCAAATGTAAAAAGTCTACTAAACAATGCAGACTTGCCCTGCCCATGTCATATGTGACATAAATTAGACTTTGTTCAGGTTAGCCTGTCCTTTGTTTGGTTTTTCACTCAAACTTTAGTACAACTATTCATGATGGAATTAATGAATTAATCCTTTCCTCACTGTAAACAATTTATCAACAAATGCTTAAGGTGAAGGTGGAGTGAATATGTGTTCCTTTTGCTGTTTCACAGAATGAATATTTATAAAACTTTCAGAAAATAATCTGTGGGATGATATTTACAACCAATTAACTTTTAGAGTCAATTCAAGTCAAGATGGCCACCACAGCAAAATCAAATAATTCTGTCAGTTTTACAAATGTTGAACTAAAAGTTTGTGTGGTAGTAGCTGACATTGATCTCCTACTTATGCTCTGAGCACTAACGGATTGCTCAAGATCTGTGTTTCAAAGTTTGTCATTAACTCCAGGAATCAGCCCTGGCTGTTCGTTACCAAATTTTTTAAATGAAACTGTCAGAAAGATAGATTTAGGATGACTTCTAAAACTGATTAACTTTTAAACTCAACCCAATACAAGATAGCTGCTACAACCAACCAAACTTAGAAAACACAAAAATGGTCATAACTCAGCCAATTCCAAAGATACTGAACTAAAATATCATCTTCAACTCATACTTTCACACACATTATGTGACTCCTTTGATCTTTGTTTACACTCAAAACTTTGGCGTTAACTGTTGGAGTCAAGACGGTTCCTTCGTTAGCAAGAAAACTCATAAACCACTGAACAAATTCCAGTGAACCTCACAGATTATAAACACTGACTGCATCAACAGCTGATTCATGTTCAGAGTCATCCCAATTTAAAATTGCCTCCACAGCTAATTAGCATTAGCATACATAAGAATGACTATACTTTAGAAAACTTTACTGATATTGAGCTAAAATTTAGTGTGGTAGTAGCTGACAGTCAATCACAACACATACTTCAAGTGCTAACACATGACATGAGACTGTGGGCCTTTAACTATGTTTACTGTTTTCTTTCCATTCAAAATCAAGCAACTAACACAAAAATATCTCCAACCAGCCTGTCACTCACTGTTCTGTTGCCCTGAGGAGGTGGGTGGGTGGGGGCATGAGTCACTGCCAGGGTGATTAAACAAACAAAAGCAAATATTCAATTTCTCCCAGTGACATTTTTTTGTCCTTCAATAAACCACTTTTAAGACTTAAAACTTTGGCACAACAGCTTAGATGTTGTGAATTTTTCCAAAGTTGACAGAGAAAAGAATCAAGACTGATGTTTTGGAAGTGTGATGTGTGCTCAAAACAAAAACTGAGAAAGTAAACAAGTTTCTACTTGAATGATTAAAAGAGAAAGTTTTATTTAATGAAACACACTATTCAATTTGAAATGTTTTCCAAATCATATTGTAAGTTAACTAAAATAACTACTAAATGTTTACATCTATAAGTTCTGATCATTTCCAGGCTTACGCAAAAGTAGGTTTCTGTTTGATAAAGCAATAAATACACGCTACTGAATTTATCTAAAGAAATCTGCAGGCTTTGCATTAATAGTTCTTTAACTGATTATTGAAGACAACACATGACTGGACAGACTTTTCTGAAAAGGAATAAATAAATAAATAAAAGAACAATGAAGCCATTCGTTCAGATTTTCTTCCATATCACTTTGATTTAATCTACTGTATAATTCTGTAATCATTTGTAAGGACCCATTCAAGCAAAAGCTATTCTAGATTCTGATTAGGGTTTCCTCTACTCACAGAGAACTTGAATATGATCTACTGTATTTTAAATGGAAGACAGCTTTGTTATTTATTTATCAACTGATTTATAATTAAAATTTCATGTTTATAGGTATAAAATCTATAGCTATGCTGAATTTGACACTGTTAATGCCATCTTCTATAATATTTTACTAAAAACTATGTTTTAGACCTCACCTGAGTTAAAGACAAACCATAAATTAGTATGTTCCTTCACTTCTGAGGGGTTGCAGGTGTCACTGAGTGCACTCGCAGCATGCTAATACCCTTCTGTCTTCCTCTTTTGAGGCTGCAAATCTCAGATTATGACTCAGATGCACCAGGTGGGCTCTGCTCACTTCAGCTGATAGCCAAATGTAGAAGTGCACTCGATATGCAAAAGTGGCCAAGCACCACAGGGGGCAAACCAACACCCTATGTTTGAACAAGGAAGTTTTCACATGTCTGAACTCTAGGCCAAATTATTAATTTAGCTAAGAACGTCTGCAGATGAGCATATGACGGGTAATACTGTCGACTAATCAACCAAGCAACATTTTGGATATAATTCACACTCGGGGCTTTAATTGCTGCTCAATGGAAAAACAGAGAAAAGCCCACCTGTTAGCACTTCCTGAGCCAAGAATCTACTCTGCAAGGCACAGCTTGTCCTTCTGTTTGATAGATTTGATCAGCCCTCTTACTTGGCAGGCAGGTACATATCAAGCATCTCATTGATATTTCTATCTATTCTAAAATAGCACATTTCTGTCAAACATTGGACAAACACAATATGCAACTGTGGGACTTAGATTTTAAAATTTGGTTGTATGTTTTAATGGTTCATTGAATTTCATGAAATTATAACTCTCATAATAAATGTCAACTTTGCATTTAGCTCAAGGCATTCTGGATTTAGGAGTGGCTGCTTTGAATATTAAATAGTTGTTGTGGTTAATTAGATACCAGTTGTAAAGCATTAAACACAGAGAGAAATTCATCTTTTTATACGATTAGAAGCATTTAACTTTAAGGTATTGCTTACCATTAAGGAAATATGTCAGTTCAGAGTTTTTGTCCAGTGACAGCCTGCATGTTGTTGTAAGGCTTTAAACCTTTTGCTCAGCATATAATACCACTACTCAGCAAGTTTTCATCATGTATAGTTTCTGCTTCTGTGACCTTCCTTTCCATCTCATTGTTCTGGAACTGTCCAGCCCAAAATAAGTCAAGCGACTTCCATCAATTGTTCTTTTTGGATTTCTTGGGGTTCTTTAGTGGAAAATGTCAGAGGGGATTACTTAAACCTTTCTATGTAGGTATGGTTTACAGTAATTGTTCCTGCTGGCTTATTACTATTATTATTATTGCAAACATTAATGCTGACAATCAACTGGATATTAATTTAGCAAAATTTTGTGTTTAAAGGTTACAATTTATATGCACTGCATGATGGTTTACTAAAACATATTTTACTTGAATATTTGTGCTATTCAAAGTATTTCACATTTGAAAACTCCAACTAAGCAAAACTTAAAGCTGCACTAATCGCCGCATCATTCATTTCTGAAAACAAGCTTTTTTTTGGAGCTGTGATTTAAATCCCTTCATTCTTTCATGTTGGCTGCTTAGCATGCTGGCAAACAAAACAGTTAAGCTCATTTCACCCTAGAAAAAAAAGGGAATTACTTGCACCGTAAAAATGTGGAAATACTACGTGCAGCATTCCTCGCCACTTGTGTTAAAGTTTTTGACACTTGCCCCTCAGTTCCTTGACTGAACTTGGACAAAAGGCCTCCTTTACTCTGCAGGCACACACTGCTGTTCAGGCTCTTCCATCTCTCAGCAAAAAAGAAAGAAAGGAAATCAGTGGCTGAGCATTTGGACCTGGCCTGCAACGTCCTCTTCACCCTGAGGGGTTATGAGTGTAATGTGTCTCATTCACTATTGTCCCACTGAATTTGTTGACATACAGTAAGTGGGTCACAGTTCTGAAGTACTCGTTCTATTCTCATGTTTCGCGCTGCGGTTGACATGGCAACCATACTGGTTGATTAAACATGCGCAAAGGAGAAGGGGGAGCTGGGAAAAGAAAATCATGCATGCTACACGGAAAAGAGGGTGGGTAGTGGAGGGTTGCATAAAAGGAACAAGAAAAGCAACGAGACAAATATACGCCTGTTACCCTCACTGACACAGACACACCATCCCCCCACTCTCTCCTTCTCTCTGCCACCCCACCCCCATACCACTCCCCTGATAACAAGCACCACTAACTGCTGGCTGTATGTGGAAAAATTATATCTGTATGAATGCATTACAGCACAAGCAAACCAACATGCAACAAACATAAAATTAGGTCAGTTTTCACTTTGGTGTGTGTGCCTTAATTTTTTCATTTTCTCTCAGGTTATAACAGCACAAAACTCTAACACTAAAGCACTAATATGACTTCAAAAAGAAAGATTTTTTTCTAGCTAATGCACCTGCAAAGGCATAACCAAAGGAAGAATTTAGAATCAGCTCAGCATTACCTTCGTAGCTAGTATTCACAGACTGTGAAGCCTTCATGTTTTTATCTACTGCTGTCAAAACAGGAAAAAAAAAGAAATAAAATATGCAGAAATCTAAATTCTAAAAAGCAAGAGAAGATCAAGAACAAAATAGAGCCAGACTTCTCTACTGGTTTTCCAAACTTGAAAGAATATATATTTTTTTATTTAAAAGAAAACTCTAAAGGTTCTCACATCTTTTTGCTGCACTCTTGAAAAGCCAGGTGTTGACAGCTCATGATATTAGCATTAAAATGTTCACTTTCTGGACACTTTTTCTGGTGTTTTTACCCAAATATATAAAAGACTGAACTAATTTGTATTGCATGCTTTGTCACAAACACAAATTAAGCAGCCTAGTACCATGAAAGTCTTATGAATATCACTAAAGTCATGTGAAGCTCTTTCACAGCAGCCTGTCCTGATGAACAACACCACTCACTGGTTTTCAACTCTGACCCTAATCATTTTGTGTGCCACTTAATGCTATATAATTACGTGCTAAAAGCTTCAAATCCGCTTAAACCCCGACACACAAAAAGGTGCTTGAAGATGGCACATTGGATTAAGGGTTCAGATAAGGCTTCAACAAAATACTGGAAGGCAACGCAGATTTCCTTCAGCTCACAATGATGGTGCACGTCACTGCCATAAAACAACTGAAATAAATTATGCGCCCGGCTTGATAAAATGATTAGCAACTGAATAATGTTTGTCATTTTTTAATATGTTAAGATGAATGTAATATTCTTGAGATAATCAAGATTTTTAAATATAATGAAGTCTAATTCAGGGTGTCATAATAATCTAGTGAGCTAATGTCTTAAATCTTTGCACAGCTGTTAAAAGTTGTTTGAAATACAAATATATGCATAGAAAAACTAACGAGCTTTAGACACATAAGAAATGCTTCATTAATGCTGTAATTCTGTTATCTTTATTTTGTACAGATAGTTTAATTCAGTGGTCTTAAGAAAGTTACAAATACATTTATTAATTAACCCCAAGTGTCCTCCTGAGCCATCTTTTCTTTGATGCTTGTCGTTTAGCACTAAGCACATTTAATCATGTGAAAGTTGACTGGGTCATTGAGTGTGTGTTCCCTTTGCCTGTTGGGAGACGACACTGACAGATGGAGGAGAAGTGGGAGGTGGGAGGGGCCTTGGGGGGGGGGTCATCCTTTCTTTTTGTATTAGGGAGACGCCTTCTGTTGACTGAACTGATCACCCGGTCACCCTCCACCCCAACCCCACTTTTTTTCCCAGAAGAGACTTTATTTAATGAGGCTTTAATATCACAGAAAGAAAATCAGCACAATATTTTTCTTTCTCATATTAATGCTGAATGTGTGCAGGAAAAATGTGTGTTCAGATGGCAACTACTGCGTTTGTTTGTTTACCTACGAAAACAACCGAAGTGACTGAAAACAGGTCAAACGCTAAACTTACCGGCCATATTTGTTTACCTACACTGACTACAGCTGGCCTAATGGAGGTCAGTGAGGTGACTCAAGCTTCCACGTGGTTTTCGGAGGATTCAGCCAAATGCTTTGTTTACCTTGAATGCTGACCCACATTTCAGAATTGCATTCAATAAATCTTGAAAAACTACGAGAATGAACCTTTTCAGTTCAGGGTGTTTCTTTTTATGTTTGATTTCATTCTTTGCAGTGAGCACCTTTAAAATTGAGTATCAATCCCTGTGTAATAAACATTGGGTGATTATTTCATGTTATTCAAATCCCTTAAAAGTAAAAGTATTTTATGAAAACAAAAAGGAGAAGATTGTGAAGATTTTTTTAATGCCCAAAACTTTTAAACTAAATCTTGAGTTTTATTGAAAAAAAATGCACATTTACCAATAAAAATCTAAACAATACAACTGAAATAAACTGAAGCGAGCAATACCAACAGCACAATGCAGTCGTCAGTGTGTACTTTGAAATACAAGCCAACGAAATCCCAAAAAAGGTAAAAAACAAAAACAACTGGATTTCTTTTCTGTAGCTGAAGCCGTTTTGCTTCTCAATTGAGAAAGCTCCTCAGATGAGAATTGAAAAATCTTCAGCTACAGAACAGAAGTCCTGTTGTTTTTGTTTTTTAACCTTTTTTGGATTTGGACTAATAATCTACACCAGCATACAAGCCAACTAAACCTCAGAACTGAAATAGCCATGACCTCTCACACAGAACCAGATCTTTATTTTTATAGGTAATGTTTAGTTAAGCAAAAGTCATGAATCATTTATGTGAGAGGCTGGTGCTGTGCTGTATTGTGCCACTTGTAAATTATGAATCAAGCACCCAGCAGCTCTCAGAGTCACCACCACTGCTTGCCATCTTCACCAGCCCAACACACAGGTCAGTTCAGCTGAAAAGAAAGATTTATAGAGAGATTAAAAAAAGATGTTTACAAGCTTCTTCTTAAATATGACTTTTTCACTCACATCAAGCTTCACCAGATCTTTGAGACATTTTTTTAAGTGGAATTTAAATTAGTCATTTAATCTTGTTCTTTAGGGCTTCACTGAAGCTGAAGAGTTTCTCTTCCACAAAATTAAGAGCAAACAATCAATAAAACATCACTCATGTTGCAGCAACTCTCACGCTCTCATCGAGCCCTGTAACTTCATTCAAGTGTTTCCATAGTAACAACACTTCTTCTTAGTGAAATAATGAACAAGATGTTAATCATAGCTTGATAACTCTACATTGGTATCTAATTTGTATCAGCACAACATAATGATAATAAGCTTGATTATTTGTCAGAAGAAAATAAGACATTAAAAATAAGCTAGATAAGTGCAATCTGTGTGCAGAATTGTAAATAATGCAAAGGTAATAAACCTCAATTTAGGCCATGACATAAATCATTTATATAACCGCCATGTTAAGTATTTGCTTCACGCAGCTGCAGCTCCAAATTTTACCTGCGCGCCTCAAAGGAGGCAAAAGGAACGACTGATGACTGCTTGAGTTTGCCTAATAATGTGCTCAGCCTGCAAGGGAAAAAATTACTGCAGTCCCTTCTGGAATTTCTTATTTGAGCAAAACAAATGGCCTGAATTAAAATTTAACATGGAACTAAATGAGAAGTGAATCAGTCTGACCATCAGTACTGCATGCAAAACTAAAAAGTGTCCTAAATGTGTATCTCCTTGTCTGTTTTGTTGAGTTCCCCACATGATCGGACAGTTGATTTTGGCCCAGAGCGCAGAGAGTAAATGGGACTGGTCTCTATCTCTCACACTTATCTTGTCAGTAAACACTACTGAATCAATAAACTCCATCACTGCCTGCTTCCTGAAATGATAAGGCAACTCGAGAAAATGAATCTGTGAGAGAGGAGGTGGTGGCAGAATCACTTTTTATCTCTGAAGATATTCAAACAAAAATAGCTCTACCGGTCGAGTTTTTGGTTGATATGAACGAGACGATGAAGCCGATTCTATAATGCACAGGTTTCAGTCACAGATACACGATTATGAGGAACATCAGGTGTATTGAACACAGTTTGAATACAGTTTATCTGAAGACAATGCCTTCTGAGTGAACAATACGCCTCAAGCATGACTGCATTGAGATATAATCTGTGGACATCAATCATTCTAATCTGCTGCAGGTTTCTAAGACAGTGTACAGCATATTGTTTATACTGAGCTTTGTTAAAGTGAATGCCAGGTAGTGCTGCTGATTGCCTGAAAACCCTCCAAAATAAGCCGTGTTTTCATGTCTTTTCTCAGGATGGTTTGTGAAGGTGTTTGAAATACCCAGAGGTAGAGATGATAAAGAAATATTGTGGACAAGGCAAATAAATCCTACAGAGAAAACAAAAAACCCAACACAATACTGATAGAGGAAAAAGCTGCACAATCATTGATAAAAAGCATACATCCTCAGTAGACACCTGTCTGGATGTAAGATAAATGTCTGGAAAGACATTCTCCAGTCTGCATGACATCAGTGGGGATGCAGATGATCAAACCTGGGCGAGGACTCGAGCTGCACCAAACGTATGAGAGCTCAGCACAGCCTGGCAGGCGGACCGGCTACTCAGTATTCCACTCAGGTCAGCAGGAAGAGTCAAAAGCAGGAGGGATATCACTCTGACTGCTGATTTGCAAAACAAGTCAATGAAAAATGTGTGAATCAACAGCAATGAATGCAGTCCATATTTCTGTGTTACAATGGAAATACTATAAACCGAGTCTCATTTCAAAACAGAAGCAGCTGAACAAAGGCAGGTAAATTTCAACATGGCTGGTCATTATCATGTAAATGATGGAGGCATTTTCTATATTTATCTGCACAATCCACAGATATTTATTGACTTACACATTAAACCAGTGTAGGAAGTTGCTGTTTATTTTAATTTATTTATAAAAGGAGATACTGATTGATTCATAATAACACATAATCTGGATCGTTTCTCTGCCCTGCAATACTAGACTTGCTCTGTTCTTACACAGAAACTAAGCTTGATTTCTGCTGTTCTTACGCTGAAATGACCGATTGGCATACCAAAAAAAAAACAACACACACACACACAAATACACAAAAGCAAAATGAAGCCTCATAGATGTGAGCAAGTCATGCAGAAAGCCACATACATGAGTATTCAGACTCTTCATCTCCAGGAGAAATATGCACAGTAGATTAAAGGTGGAGTTAAATCGTCAGAAGCCACTTTCAGATCCCCCTGGAGCCGTAGCCTGAAGGGGGAATGGCTGAAGGTCACAATCTAATATGTAAATCTTACAGTGAGATTGTCATGATAAAATGAGTGCCAGCATCATATGCAGCACTGATTAATATAAATATGGTGCTTGGATCTATAAACTGAAGTAAAACTGCAAACATTAGAAGGCAATGGCCATTTAATTGTATGATTTTGATCACAAAAGTAGACAAACTGTCCATAACTTTGGTCGTGTTCTTGTATTTTGCTCCACCATGCATACAAGTGCCTCCCAAATGTGCTTTGAGTGTAATAGATTCTCAAAAACTAAATGGAAAAACAGTGTACAGAATGCTGAAAGATTTTCCTCATTGGCAATGTTTTGCTGAATAATTTAAAAAATCTACAATGGAACGAAATTCCTGTCTGGCATAGTGAAAATTCCACTTTTTGTCTGTTTTCAAACCCATAAATCTTTCTGTGTGTTCAGGATGCCTTGAATGCTGCATCAAATGCCTGGGTGGGATCCCGTATCCGTCCCTTGTTGCCACCATCCTGCTGTATGCGGGCGTGGCCCTGTTCTGTGGCTGTGGACATGAAGCCCTGTCGGGGACCGTCACCATCCTACAGAACTACTTTGAAGTAGTGAGGAGCCCCGTGGATGCACTGGATGTCTTCACCATGTGAGTAAGAAAGGATCAAACAACCAAACATAACAATTTGTATTTGTGCACATTTATAGACATATTTTAGATAAATTTGAAAATATTATAAGTAGTAAAACCAAATGGTTTGTGGATATTTTGTTCTGCAGGATTGATATAATCAAGTATGTGATTTACGGCATTGCTTCGGCTTTCTTCGTCTATGGCATCCTGCTGATGGTGGAGGGATTCTTCACCAGTGGAGCCATTAAGGACCTGTACGGAGACTTCAAGATCACCACCTGTGGACGTTGTGTCAGCGCTTGGGTATGGCTACTGTTTACCTCCACATATACTTAAAAAAAATGAAGCTTAAAACTGGGTCTGGTTACTGGCTCCACTTGTCTGAGCATAATTTCAATTTTTCAGGAATCATTTATAGTTTAAGGGTACTCATTGCAAATTCATTAAGACTGGTAAAAAAAAAATCATACAATAATAAATTCTGCACAGTTAAATTTAAAATTTCTAAGCACAATTTGTGAATGACTTCCGTACCACATGCGTTAGTTTATCTATGGAAACAGCTAAAGTGACTGAAAATAGGTCAAGAGAGGCAACATCTATCTAAAAGATATTTGGGATCAAAAAGTCAGACAGTTTTGATGTATTGGTATGTTTTTACGCTCAGATTTGTTAAGTATGCAGAAAAAAGCTGTTTTGTTTACATTGAGTGTGTACCTGCATGCTCAACTATATCAAATGATGCACTTTGAAAGAGTTTACTCCAGTAGTTTTCCAGTTATATTAATTCAGGATGACCTTTTATATGTTGGATTTCATAGTTTGCAATGAACAACTTTAAAGGTCAGTTAGTTTCCTTTACATGTTTGAAATGTTTCCGGAGTCACAGCCCCGGCAGTCGCTGCTCATGTTGTTTCTAATCCCTCGACAATTTGTTGTTATATAACATAACATGAAGATTTTATTTGACATCAAATGAAAATTGGCAAACATGACTGATTGCTACAAGCAGATTCTGAACATTTATGGATTTTAATGGTTGGTCTTCAAAGGGTAGTTTTAATGTAGAAGTTGAATGTTGAGCGTTGCGTCTTGGCTGGCTGCAAAAGTTTAAGTCCATATAAATGAATGAGAAAAAACGTATAAATACACCTACAATGTTTTTTCAGTTTTGAACAATAGGAGGAGGCAGACTCTTCCTTTTTTTAATGTTGATGGTTTTCACCTAACAGTTTAAATACACAGAGATCCATGATAATCTGACTAAATAGTGAACACAATATGATCATTATTTAAGAATTTCCCTGCGATGTGTTTCACAAACTGGTTTCCATCTTAAGGTAGTATCTCACTAGACTGCCACTGTTGGCCACTTAAAATTGTGAGAAAATAGGCAATTTTTTCATTGCAGTTTCATTAAATTCTGTGTTTGCAACCAAGTGACCAGCGAGTCATGTAGAAACGGACAGTTTTTGAAAATTATGGCCTATTTTTGTGTGCACAGCTTGCAAAACTGAATTTTTGGATCGTGAACCTTATTTAGTTGCCGACTTTCACCCACATTACACCCACCTCGACTGGCTTCGTACCCACCTTGGCAGCCGCCCCCACATTTATGATTTAATCTGCTGGAGTACACTTCTGAAATGAAGACAGGCAGATCTGGATCAGATGTTCAAAATTATTATTTATCATCAGCTCGTTTTTTTAGACCTGCTCTACTACCTCAGATATTTTCTGTCAGACGAGAGCTCCCATGCAGGAGTTAAAATACAGATCTATCACTCTTGAGATGAGCTGGAGATGCCCACAACAAAACTCAGGTGGGTCTGAGACGGGTTTGAAGATACCATCAGTGACTATTTTGAGAGAAAAATCCCCTTCCCACACGGAACATATTCAAAAGTCAAGCAATGGGACCGCATGCTTCTGCAATTCAGAACTGCAGCAAATGTTGCAAGACATTCTGGAGACTACCTCATAAACGCTGTTTGCCAACAAGTCACACCCCAGTGAGGTACCACCTTTACCCTGAAAAAACACTGCCTAACTCTGCATCTCTACTGCTCAGCTTTGATACTTTTACATTTGCTGCAGGCAGTGCTGAGAATATCCTCAATACAGGACTGGAGTCGCTCTGTTGTTCAGACTTTGTGATGAAGCTATTTCCAGCCTAGACATACCATCTGTCACTTCTTAAAGCCATTCTTCAATAATGTTGGTCGATCCATTTTCAAGTAAAATTTACTTGTACGGCATAAATTATAGGAATGCAGGATAGTACAAAGCATATTACTAAATCTTAACAACACTCCTAGCATAATGATCTTTAAGATTTAACTTCATAATAGATCTTAGGTGGATCTTAAGCTAAATAAACTGAGCCACAGGTTTAATAATTTAGTCAGTCAAAGTGAAGCTACTTGACAGAAACTGACAAGCAGCTGAAGAGCCTCAGGAACAAACTTGTATCCCAAAGGATCACACTTTTTTTTTTTTAACCAGTTTGCATTTTTGCCTTAGAAAAAAACACTTTACCTGTTCCACTGTAGAACTAAAGCGATAGAACTGTCGTTGTGTTTCTACAACATATAGAGTTGAACCCAGTTTTACAGATGTTTAATTAGACTAACTAATGAGCACAGTTATTCTTTGTTTCTCTTTTAGTTCATCATGCTGACTTACATCTTCATGCTGGCTTGGCTTGGAGTGACTGCTTTCACCTCCATTCCAGTCTTTATTTATTTCAACATCTGGAATATTTGCCAAAACACAACTGTGCTGGAGGGGGCCACACTCTGCCTGGACCCACGCCAATACGGTGAGGAAGTGTGTTCTTCATTTCTACAGTTCCAGTTTTAGTGCTCTTCAAGTGCCTGAGTGGCTTCTGGAGTCCGGGCTGGACTGAACTGCTGCTTCTTTTGCAACTCGTTAAATGAATTAGGTAATCTTTAAGTGCAGTCACTAAATAGTTTCTAATAAAAAATCTCTTTAGTGATAACTGCAGCTCTTTATGCTACATATAATACATAGAGAAAAGTTTTCTAAATGTAATATTTTACACAAATAGCCTGACACTTAGACAGTGATCACAAAGATTTTAATAAATAAAGTATGCTTGTTTTTGACAATTAAATGATTGAAAAACAAATAATCTCAGTTTAGCACTTTTCAAGCAAAAATGCATTGTGGATAATGTTATTCACAGGATGAAGGAAAATAAAAACCAGGCAGAAATATAAAAGTTTGAAAGACTAAAACTACTACATTTTGCATGTAAATATAAAACTAAATTAAAATGCAATAAGATTGAAAAGGCAAATAAAACAATTAATTGTGCAAAAAAATTGTAAATATTAATGCAATACTTGGTACACAACATCATCGGGTTAAACATGATTTATTCAAAAGATTTCATTTCAAGTTTAGCTTTAAAAAAAGAAAAGAAATTAACAGTTTGTTATCAGCCTGGGCATATTTGTAGAAATCAAATGCCGGAAAATGTAAAGTTTTGAGTTTGATTCTAAACCTGGAAATTTTGCAGAGCAAAGGCTGAGCTCTAAGACCAGTGTAAACAAACAAACAAACAAACAAACAAACAACAACAACCCTCCTATATTAAGCTACAGGGATGTTCCACCAAATCAGCGAATGTGCCTGACATGTTTTCACTCAATCAGCCTCTGATTCTGCCTCTGCTGTAAGCCAACAACAGTTTCTGCCTCCACCAACACATTAAAACCCCGTGTTTCGCCTGTGTGCACACAACATTTATTTATTATTACAGAATCTTGGTACATATGGCCCTGTTGTCACCTTTTGTCTCTTTGTGCTTTGAAGCTGTTTGGACTTTTCCGTCTCTCATGAATTGTTATAATGGATTCATGTATACCAACTTGTTTCAGGTGTTGTGCCAATTGCTGAGGCCAAAACTGTGTGTGTCGGATCAGAAAAGTTCTTCAAAATGTGTGATTCTAATGAGGTACGTCCCACATAGAAATTGGACTGAAAAGATTTCTGAAAGCATTGTGCGCTGATGTGTGATGTGACTTGTTTCTGTTACAGCTGAACATGACGTTCCACCTGTTTATCTGCGCCCTCGCTGGAGCAGGAGCTGCTGTTATTGCAATGGTAAGAAAATTACGCAGAAAGCGCCCCGAAAGCTTTCAAGAGAAGAACTTAACATGCAGATACAATGTCTATAGTGTTTTTTTAAATTATTATCTCTTTAAAAACATTCTTTAGTCAGTTAAAGGTGGATCCACGTAGCTGAGAAACTAGCGGCATTTTGTTGTGTCTCCTTGTGTTTATGAGAGAAAAGCCGGAGATCGGAGAGAAGGCATTTTGGTGCAGTGAAAAAGACAGGGTTTGTCTCCCTCCCTCTTTCGGAGGCGGCGGGCATGTCGTGCTGTTGTCATGGAAACAGGGAGAAGAAAGGCTCGGAGATTGTTGCAAACATCACTCAGTAATTTGTGAGGAGCCATTTCCTGAAAAACAGAAAGTGGTTGTTTTTCAGAAATGATGGTGCAGCAAAGTGCAGCGAGACTTTTATCTCATCATCTTTTTATTTTTTCCTGCCCACATAAAAAGCCAAAACACTAAACACAACAAATACGCTTAGATCACTAACTTCATGCTCACAGTAAACTTGTTACAGTCGTGTACACAACAAATCGTAAACATATTTAATATACAGCAGGTTAAAGAATACAAAGGTAGAAAAAAAATGTAGGTATAATAGTGCTGGATTTGTGTTTGAATCTCAGTTACCTAATTAGAGAGATGCAGACACCCATTAAACTGCAGCCATAAAACTGCAGCTCCTAAGAATAGAGAAGCTGTATTACAACCTCAGTCATTAAAGCACAATACATTCATTATAATCTTAGCTGCCATGGCAACTTCAAGGTCTAAAACTATGTTTGACAATATGCTGCCACCTGGTGGACTCCTGAAAATGTCCCCTTCCATCTGAGAAGCCAAGCCCAACAGGCTTTGCAAGAATTTTTAAAAATATATTTTAAAACCACATAGAAGTACTTTGCATCCTCAAATAAATGACCAAACCAGTACATTGTTACTACCGTTCATATGTTGAGATATTTCTCGAATTTGCTTTTCTTAGTGTCACATTTTGCAACGTTTCCCACAGATCCACTACTTGATGGTGCTGTCCGCCAACTGGGCCTACGTGAAGGACGCCTGCCGAATGCAGAAATACGAAGACATCAAGTCGAAGGAGGAGCAGGAGCTCCATGACATCCACTCCACCCGCTCCAAGGAGCGCCTCAACGCCTACACATAAAGACCAGCGTGAGGCCTGGCCCTGCCACTCCGGCCTCTTTCCCTCTCTCTCCTCTTGCTTTCTATCTGTTTCTCTCGACCATCCCCTCCCAAAGGGGGAGGGGGGGCGGATGGCGCCTGGGGCCCTCGCCACTGCTGATATAACTGGTGCGTCATATGACAATGTGGTCTAAGGGGCGCATCACACACAGCTCCTTAGTCACAAGCAGCATTTCAAATGAAAAAAAAAGCCCCTTTACCTCTCTCATGAATGGGTTTTAGAGTTATCATTACGGCAGTTGTAATATTCTTAAAAACAAGTTGTTTAGTGCTGATTGTAGTTTTAGTGTAGTTTGTAGAATCACAGGTAGCAGTAATATTTCAGCTTTTTATTTCAAGTAAATAGTGTATAATTCTTTTTTTTTTTATTTGATACAGTAATTTTTTCTCTCATTCATAATTTATTTTTTGTTATTTTCTCCTTTTTGCTGATTTCTGAGAGGGTCAATAGGGGCTTTAAAAGGTTTTTAAGCACATTTATCATGTAGTGTGTCTGGAGATTTCATGCTCAAGAGCTATGTACTGTATGTGAGTGAGTGGTTAGTTTTTGAAAATATTTTCAATTTCACAACTTTGAAGAATTGTAATCTTTTACCAGTTTTCCCAGGGATTAAGATCACTTTTACATAAAATTCATTCTAATTTTCTATTTGAAGCTACTCCGTATCAAGACAACAAAATTATAAATTCCAAGTAAGTGAAAAAACAAATATTTATTGAGGTGCCAATCCTGTTAAACAGGAAATACTGAATCATGAAAAATTTTAGAAATAGGATAAAGCCACTACAAAAAAAAAGTGATAATCTTACCATATAAAATTAATTTTAGAAATGTAACAATCCCATTGTGTTTGAATAAAATGCCACAAAAGCATGTTTGCATACTCCCAATTTAATTTCTTACAAGTCGAACTTTATAAATAAGATCCTGTTTGTGCAGGATTCTGCACTGTAAATACTGATATAACAAAGCATTCCTTTATGTTTTGCACTGATATTTGAGAAAGGTTTTCATGAGATAAAATAAAATAAAATAAAATAAAATAGGTCCAACTTGCATCTGTTAGTCTTGAATAAAAAAAAAGCCTGATGTGGAAAAAAAACAAACAAACCATGTTGTAATGACACTTGGTGGAATTATGAGATATGGTAAAAGTGTGTGTTGCAGAATTCTTTTGTTTTTTCATGACAGTGACTTTATTGCCTACACATCTTGATGCCATATGGCTACAGAGGTGGCCCATCACTGCATTGCCTGGTGATTTTTTATTTTTTATTTGTTTTTGTTTTAGTATTTCTCAAACCTACTTTCATGCACTTATTTGACCTTTTCTGTGCTCTCTAGATGTAAGCGCATTGGTGTTCAACTGAAAGTTGGATAACTGTACTGTTAGTAAAGACTGTGAATTTAGATGTTTTTTCGTGGCATGGACATTCATCAGTATAGTCTTATTGACTCAAAAGTTACTTTTTTCACTTTTTTATTTTTGCTATTATGACTGTCTTGCTGGATCAAACCTTTGTTTATATGTGCTGTACTAAACCTCCCATGCTTTCTGCGTTATGCTACTGATATTAGAGACTGTAGTCCTTGAGTTGTGTCTATTTAGTTTGTGATGAGCTTTCAACCATGTCTTAAAGCTGATACTTGTACCAACATGACTTACTCTGTAATGATCGGAAGAAAAAAAAAGCTTTCAGCTTTCTCCTCGTATTAGTCTTTTGTACTTTCACTATGGATGCTTAATAGCAGGCTTTAAATTAAATCTGTTTTGTACATTCATGTGCCAACAGCTCGAAGTGGCTTATTTGACCTGTATGATCAAATTTGCTTGCATAAATAAAATTCACTTGTGTACTTGTTAATACATTTGGTCTTCTGTGTGCCTTTTGTTTCAGGGAGTAAATGTTTTGGAACAAATTCAAGCAGCCAAAGTAAAACTATTACTATTTTCTATTTTTTAAATCACAGATCAGTAGAAAATGCATGACGTCAGAAACTACTTGACACCACTAGATGTCTCTTTTTTTCTCAGTCTTTCAAAATACTAAGAACCAAACAGTGGAGTGTATAATGATCAGGTTACAGTGTCATAACTAAAAATGAATAACTACATTATTATCGATCCCATTCAGGTGTTACTTGTTGTATATAGTATTGTAGATTTCAAACATAAGGGAAGGTAAAAGATAAGTCATAATTTTCAAAGTTTATAAGGTATGATTGAGTAACGCAAATATATTGTTTTCATCAGACAGTCAAAAAAAGCCCCTAAATGAGCACTTTTTCATCCCAAAGTGGATTGATTCTGCTTCAGAGCTACCAAAACTGCTGAAAACATGCATCAATAAATTCTATAAATCTTAAAAGAGAAGGAATGTTTGCCTTAAAGAAAAAAAAAATCAATAAAACATTCTAAAAAAGTAAAAAATGAGTTTAAACATAAATAATGAGAATGAGGTGAGAAGTTTTTCCCTTAGGATGAAGGTTACCATAAAACAAGATGAAGACTGAAAACTCTGAAAGAGCAAATAAACTTTACTTTTTAAGCACTTTCTTAGGTAAATGTAAATACATCCACATGGCATAAACAATGTGCTGAACAAATGAGAAGGTTTAAACTACTCTGAACCTGTCATAGGTGGGCAGGTTGAATCTGATTTCCTGCCCTGAGCCCCTGATCCTCTCAGCCAGGTAATAAATCAGTTCCAAGATTACATTTTGCACCCTGGTGTCAGACAGAACTCCCGTCTCACTCCTTAAAAATACCTTCTAGCTCAAGTTTGCATTTACATTTAATAAACTCCTTGGAAATACTAAAAAAAGGATGAGGATGTAACTAAATATGCTTGGTATTAATGTGTAAAAAGCATCTGTGTTTGCATATAGAGTAGATTCAGAAAACTAGACAGAGTCTCTTTAAAAGAAAAAAAACGTGGAGGCTGATAACTGAACAGATTGCCAAAAGCATGGCTGGCTCACGTGAACTTAAATCTGTCTAGAATTAACTAATTAACCATCATGTTGAAAAGACAAGATGGAAACGGCTGAGCTGCTGAGGTGACAAGGCGAAAAAAGAAGCGTCATCTCAAAAAGACCAGTGTTGCCTGCTGCTGAGCTTTAGTGACACTGTCACACCTGAGAAATCCCTCACTAATCCCTCCCCCCCATGGTCAATCCGATAGGTCACCTGTACTGTGGTAAGATCCTCAGCCTGTGTAGCACTGCCGCCTTTGGACTTTGAAAGCTCTTTTTCTTATTTTCCCCTTTCATGCGTTTCCTGGGAAGAATTTTTCAGGCTCTTAATGACTACGGATGTATTTTTTCCATGATAGCTCCTGAATATGAGCTTTCGGGGCGTATCGGGTGACATCATGTGTCGAATTCTCTGTCTGCATGTATTCCTGTGCTGCTTCAGTATGGCTCTGTCCTTCTGTCCATCCCAGTGTACTTGTGTCTTCCATGGGCGTACAGATGGAACAGGAACCAGGTAACATGTACTTTAATTGTCCAGAAAGAAAAGTTTATCTTTGTGTATTTATAGTAAATGAAATACTGAGCCACAGAAAAGCAACTTTAGTATCAGAGCAATGTGACTCTTAATATGGGTGAAACTAATTTATATTTTGTATTGTTTATCATGTATTGTATTGTATGGAAACCTGTATCAACTTTATGTTCAATCCCTTTAAAGCCAACAAAGAGCTACTTTCCTCTGTGTGATTAGTCATAATAGTGCTGAAGTCTGTGTTCCAATAAATTTAAAGACAGTAGTTTAACATAACAGCTGTTATAAAACTGTGGAAGAAAGTATAGACATGCCGTTAGTGACAGTACTTAGGATCATATTGAGCATGCAACCTGCTACTAAGTTATCTAAAGATAAGAAATCTTCCAAATATGTTTTTTTTTGGTTCTTTTGTCAGTTATGTTTATAGTTTTCTTGCTGTATGTACAGTGTGCTCGTGCCATGAATTGATTACATTCCTTTCAGCTCACATGATCCCTCTGTGTTTATGATAACAGAGATTATCTCTAACCTTGGCACCTGGGAAGTACCCTTTAGGTGGACTAGAGAAATGTCAGAAATAGCTTCCCACATCATAACAGAGTCTGAATGGATAGACTGATGTTTACCTGTACCACATTAGGACCACATTACTAAAACATATTTTTTTACACTATTGGCAGATCAATGATTTGCCAAAATGTTCTTGAAAGGGTGTTTACTCAGAGGAAAATGTGATAAAATATAAAGAGTTCCCCTCTGCATTAGCTTCATCTTCTTGATCTCTGACTTTCAGATCTGTACTCTGCAATGACCCAGACATGTCTGACATCCCCGTTAATGTTCCCGTGGATACGATAAAACTTCGTGTAGAGAAAACTGCAGTACGACGAATCCCAACAGAAGCTTTTTACTACCTGGTGGAGCTCCGGTACCTGTGGATTACCTATAACTCCATAACCTCCGTAGATACAGGAAGCTTTTACAACTTAAAAGTGCTCCATGAGCTGAGGTTGGATGGAAATATGATCTCCGTTTTCCCTTGGGAGTCCCTCAAAGAGATGCCCAGACTGAGGACATTGGATCTTCACAACAACAGACTAACTAATGTCCCCACTGAGGCAACCCCCTACCTCCTAAACATCACCTACTTGGACATTTCCAGCAACAAATTGACAACCCTGTCCTCTGATCTTATGGATATCTGGCCACCCTTCAATGGTCTACGCGTCTCTTCTAATGCATCTCAAAAAGTTGTGTTAGGTAAGAAGAAACTGTTCTGTCTTCTGATTGGTTTTACAGGATATTAGGGGCCAACTCAGGACACTTTTGGGGTTACCTGCAATTACCTCACTTCTGTCAAAGTGATAGTGGCAGCCAGGGCATATTCAAATGAGCTTAGACTGAGAAGTAGCAGACTTGTGGATTGACAATTATTGTCCTATTTACAAGCAGAATAATCATTAAATTGTGCAATTATCCTGTTGAAAAAACAAAAATAACAATCAATCAATAATAATCAACCAAAACTAACCTGTGAGTTTTAGAAATGTGTCTACTATATTTTGATTTATTTTCTCAAATTTTGGATGTCAGACCATGAATGTTGTGTTTAAGGTCTCAATGAAACTGTCTTCAAACAGAATCAGTTCACATTTAATGTTTCTGTCAAAATAGCTCTTTATTCAAATTCAAATCTGACAATCTATGCACTTATTTAGCATGCACATTGCCGTGTGCAAGAACAAATGATTATTTTTTACAACTAGAACAAGAACACCTTTGTTTTTAGTTGAACAAAACTAAGTGCATTACAGTCAGAAACAATACAAAATTAAAAGTCAGGAAGGAAAGTGGTGAATTGATCTTTGCAGTAGTAGTAAAATCACTGGAAAATCTGTCCATGACAGAAGGATTTATTTCCTTTTTGCTGATTTAAAAACAGATATATTTTATGAATGAGAATTCTGTAATTATCATTAATAAAGCAACAATAAAACAACATAAAAGTTTAGGATGGGTTCCATTTTTATTCAGAAGTCTGAATTTCAAAAATGCAAATTAAAAAAAAAATAATAATAAAAACTATTGGATTGTCTTGTAGTGATAACTGGAACTTGGAAAGTCAGAGATTTATAACCAGCCTCAACTTGGAAATCCAACATGGCTGCCAAACACAACCAAAGTAATAATAGCTGAAGAAATAAACTATATATTTAAACAACAACAACAAATAATAAAAATTTAAACAGTACAGGAACTCGGATTGAATGATCATTCCTGTGGAGTCTTCCAGTAAAGCTAAAGGAAACTCTGTTGCCACAAACCTTCGAAAGGCCAGAGGCAGCTTATAGGTGCTTTGCTACAGTTAAGACAAATTAATCTGGCTGAAGGGCTTAGCGTGCACCAGAACATGTGTCGAGTGCATCAGGTGTTTACAATAAACTGTAATGGAAGGTGTGTTGTTTTATTGCAATACAATGATTTCTATAATGCTTTTCAAGTTGAAAATAGTAAAGTATTTTAAACGTTAGCTCAACTGTAGTATATAAATCAATTGTCTGTTCGACAATCCTATAAATTCACAGGAGCTCAGCTTAACTCAGGCTCTTTTTCTGACTTGCCTCAGTAAAGTAAAGCATTTTGAGTTTTGAGCATTTTAAACAACATGACTTGACAGCACAAAGAATATCATAGATCTCTTCAAAACTGCTAAAACTGAATCTGAACTTGTAGCATTTCAATTTTTATGAGACTCTACTGCTAAAATGCCAAAATGGCACCCACTGTCATGACAATGACTCTGTCAAAAATGCAAAAGTAAGATACCATTAGGCACGTAAAAGGACAAAAAAATAATTAGAACTTCTCCATCTTTTTGTTCTCAGGCCTTCAGGACAATCCCTGGTTCTGTGACTGTAAAATCTCCAAGCTGATTGAGATGTCCAAAATGGCTGACACACCAGTGGTTTTGATGGATCTGTTCTTGACCTGCGCTGCTCCAGAAAATTTGGCAGGTGTCCTTTTTCAGCGTGCTGAGCTTGAGAACTGTGTGAAACCATCAGTGATGACATCTGCAACAAAGATAACATCTCCTTTGGGTAGTAACGTCCTCTTACGATGTGATGCCACAGGATCACCAACCCCAACTCTTTATTGGACAAAGTCAGATGGCTCACCAGTCAACAACGCAGGTATTATATTATATGGTTTTATTATAATAATAATAAAAGGAAGAAGAAGAAAATACCTATTTGAGTTTTTTGAGGTGTATATTTTCAAAAAGCTGCAAATGTTTGAAGATTTTTATCACCTGATAGAACAAAACCACAATAATGTGATCAACAAGTCCTGACTTATACTGACTTTTGCATTTTTGCTCTTCTATCTAGTTCAGGAGTCACCTGGGGAAGGCATAAAGTGGTCCATCATGAGTCTGAATGGAATAGAGTACAAAGATGCTGGGAACTACAGTTGCAAAGCTAAGAATGTTGCTGGTTCTGCAGAAGCCACTATTTGTGTGTCAGTTGCAGGAACCATCAGCACCACAACCCCTCCACTGCGACCTGGTGGTGGGACTGGACCGACTGGCCAATATATGACACTCACTCCCCCAACAGGCAACTCTAACTCACCATTCATGATGACCACGGTCTTCCCAAGACTATCAACGACACTTTCTGTTCTCCAAAGGCAGCTCAGCTCAATCTCTGGCAATGACTTGCAGAAGGGCTCACTCAAACAAATAAAAAATCAGCAAGGAGGTAATATGAAGAAACTTGCAGCAGATGAAAAGAGCAAGAAAAATGATGCATCTCAACCAATTAAAAATCTACAGATTATGGAAGAAACAGCTGACAGTGCAGTGTTGCTCTGGACTGCAGGTGGATTATTAAATGATGCTCCGCTGACAGTTGTATGTTCACCCTATGGTGATGATGACACTAAAAGGACGATGGAAACCAGAGCTGGGAGTGGAAAAGTGCTCCTTGATGGACTGTCACCAGGGATGAGGTACTCGGTTTGCCTTGTAGCAAAAGGGACTCCTGCTGGAAAAGACCCTTGCATTGACTTCTATACAGAAGACAGTGAACAGAACCAGCTTTTCTTTATTATAAGCGCTATTGCCTGCGCTTTAGTTCTGCCTCTTATTGCTCTACTGATCTACAAGATTATTGCTCTTTACTGCAAAGGACAGAACACTGCGTTGGACGAAGATGAGCTAGAAAAGGAGAGTTATGTTAAGTTTGAGACAATTTCAATGAAACAAAGGACTTTGAACTCCCATCCCACCGAGCTTTGGGCAAGACGACCAACTAATGAGTCCCAGCGACTGCTGCTGTGTTCTCGGTCGAGCATTGACTCCCAGATGACTTATAAAAGTGACAGTTCTCGCTCTGAATATCTCTGCTGATGTCAAAGCTCATGGCCTACACTCTAACACCTTGCTAGCAAAACAGTAAAATCTACTTGCCTTGCTGAACAATACAAACAAAAAGGATAAAAATTAACCTTTACACTTTTTTAACAGTGAGCCAATAACAATTACTGTGATTCACTGACAGAATTGTTAATTGCTAAAGATTTATTTAATTTATTTTTATGTGTCAACAAGAAACATTTTGTCTGAAGGTTGTTGGTGTTGGAAATTGATGTTTTTATTCTTGTCTGGTTTTTAGCCTTATTCAATCAACTAAATGTTTATTGCTGTGGGGTTTGATTTGAAATGAGCCCTTACAGGAAGCATGCCAGTAATCTCCAAATTGTGTTTGATGCTGATTTTAATGCCAAAGTTACGAAGTGTCAGATATGAATATTGTGGTATTCTCAGAGAGGGCCCAGAATATTCCCCATTTCATCTACAACATCATTGTTGCTTTAAAGGTCAAGCAAACTGTTGCCTTACTAGACATAAAAGTACTGTTTTTACTGTGTTTGATAGAAGACAATATATGACTTATTTCACAAATATTGCCACCTTATGATTATTTGTGAATAAATGTCTTTAAACTCATATCCACACTGGTTTTTAATAAACTAAACTTGATATCTGAACTGGCTGTTGAATGCTATCTAAAAAGTTTTTTTTTCTAACACTTAAAAAACTTTACAAGACTCTATTGATCATTTAAATGAACGTTTATTAGTTTACTATTCAAAAACTACAAAACTGCAACATTACAAAGACATAAATATATAAATGTGTGTTTTTGTGTGCATTACTTTTCTTTGTTTCTTTAACAGTCTCTTATTTTATTTTATTACTAACAAATGACTAAAATACATCAAATACATCAAATTTGGTTAGAAGACTTTCTATGGTTTTCTATTGCAAGTACTACACACTTGCTACTTTTCTTAGAAATAACTCAGCTGGGCTCCAAGGAAGCTGTACTGATTTTAACAGACCACTGAATTGTCAGAAAGAACCAGACGTACACCAATACAAGTGTTTTCTCTTTGAATAAAAAAGTTGTTTGCAAATCTGTGCACACAGTTACAAATGTACTAGCATAGTTTTCAAAATGTAAGGCGTAGATGTCCAATCTGTGCACAAGCATAGCAAATTCCCATACATTAAATACAAACCTCAAGGCACAGAATAGGTTTGTGGCTCTTGTCCACTTTGCTAAAAGAAGGTGATATCAGTAAGTATGGTTGTTAAGAACAACAAGAAAAAGTATGTCTCACACAATGCAACAACCACTCTAAACTCATAGGGTAGTTTAGGTGATCTGTGTCTGTGTCATAGGAATTTCACACAGTTACAGATAAAACTGATCTGACCTGTGTTCAGGACATGCTCCCAGCAAAGAAAAACAAAGTCAATGCAATGTGAAAATGGCTAGAAATAGAATACAAAACCTCATAGGTGTGTGCTCATACTGACTTGTGAGTACAGTAGAAAGACGGTTGGCATATTTGGCTCTGCCATACTGCTACTACATCTCAAACATACAGTCTGCCTGATGATTCAAACCCATGTGTGACTCTTATCCAACACACTGCTCAACTGAAGTGTGATTAAGAGGGCTAACACTTTTATTGTGATCTGTCTGGGGTAAAATGGTGGGGAGAGGTCAGTGGCCTTCAGTCTGGAGACAAGGCAACTTTCTCAGCAGTGTAAATCTTCTGCTTCTCTACAGGGTTACTGGTGACGCTGTTCCTAACAATATCGCAGTCATAGAGCATGAATAGAGGCTTTGGTTCCTGGCCTCTGTTAGCTGTTCTTCTGGGTACGAAGAGGACAAGCAATTTAGGGATAATCTGCTCAACTCTTCCGACATTCTATATAAATGACTTATTCTAACAATTCCTCCTGGGAGCCAGATGGACCTGAACAGGAGTCAGTCTGACATACTGACTTGTCATTCCCACACAAGGCATAAAACAGAGTTTACTGTATGTGTGGCTTCTGGAAATTACACTAATACTGTAAGAATTCATGAATTGAGTAAAACTCAAAGTTAACAAAGAAAATACAGTGAGATGCTATCAGTGGTTCCCACAATCTCCTCCTCATCTTTCTCACAGACGTAAAATCTCTGTCTCAAACAGAAAACATGCATCTAAATTCATCACGGACATAGGTCAGTGGGTGGGGAGTAAGGCTAATTCATTGTTGGAACAGTTTTTTTTCCAGCCGAGCCTCAGTTTTGAGAAGATCTTGCTTCAGTGCTGGACCAGCAAGTGCAAAATTTACCACTTGGGTGACAAGAATTTGAGTCTTTGCTTCCAAAACAGACTGGCAGTCAGAGGGGTAAAAGTAGGGGGAGCAGGACCCCCCCACACACCTTTTTTTTTCTTTAGGAGAGAGTATTGCCATTCTCATGGAAAAGTCCACAGTCTTTTCAGTGTGGCTTTGAATCCCTTTAGCATGAAATCGTATGGTATGTAAATCTCACTGTCTAAGGTCTTTAGCTTTACACAAGGATGCCAAGAATCCAGAAAAAAGTTCTGTTTAATTTTTGGGAATTCTTGTGTGCTGGGGTTGATAGAGGGAATGCCTGAAACTAAGTGAACAGGCTTGGCAGGAACAAAACACAGGATTATGCCAGCTGCAATGATAATAACAGCACTAATCTATTTTTTGGTGCAAAGTGCCAGAAGCTTGGCACTTGGGACGATATGCTGGGGAGAAAGACTATCAGACGGAAGAAACGGCAGCTGCATGGGTGAGTTTGACATGTCTCTAATCCTCATCAATACAATCATTTCTTACTGTCATTTAAAGTGTTACAGTCTTTGTTTCTCTATAGTGTGCTTTACACAAATCAAAATACTTTCTTGACCTGGCATCTTTTTTAATAAATAAAATTGTTTTTTTTAAATTTCTTAGTTTAATTGCACTAATGTTTCAACCAACCTAATAGCAAAGAATAGATAGGCTGAACAGGGGGCAAGATTCATGGTCATATAATATATTAATATATGATTATACGTATTATATGACTTTTTTATTTTAATGTGTAAGTGTGATCAGTCTGGTATATGGCAACAAGATGAAGTTTATGACACAATATGCTGCTCTGTTTTTGATAACACTTGGTCAACTTTTCAGTAAATTGTGTCAGTACATTAAAACATTAGGTGTCTGACACTTCCTAGTATAATATTAATGACAAAAGTTATTTACAGCATGAATAAAGTCCATAAGCTACATGATAATCAACTGTTTATCTGTTAAGGATTATGTTCCTGAAATGTACTATATAAAAGGTAAATAATAAGCAACCCACAGCAGAACCTTTCTGTTGAACTATTTCTGAATACACATTTTCTCAAAAGGGTTTAAATTGGACTCTGTGGTGGCCAATTCATGCTTTAAAAGCTTGTCTAATACTCCCAGAACCAGACTTTCACAATTTAAGCCTAACATTGTCATATTGGTGTAATCCTGTGCCATTAAAGAAGAAAAATAAAATGTTTGCTTGTCATTGAGTATATCTAGACAAACTGTTGCTGAAACTAGACCTGACCAAGTGAAGCATCCCAGGGTTATATCCTTAAAGTTAATACAGAAAGTGAAGCTTTCTTAGGCCAGCCGAGAAAATGCAAATCTTTAAAAGTTTATCTAGGATGGCAACTAAAATTGCTTTAGCAAAGTATTTAATTTCCACAGTACTAATAGTCATGTTGACCATCTTGTGAACTTCTGAATCAATGATTAATCAAAAGGCATCCGAGCAACTCAAGGACAGCGACCATCTTTTCTTTTTTTTCTTTTTTTGGAGAAGGGGTGGAGGATCTCAGTCCAGACGTTTTATTATGTTGTTTATCTGGTGTTACTCATTGTTTTCATCATTCCATAGAGTTAAGAGCAGTTTCTGTGGTTGCGCATGACAGTGTTGTTATTATTGTGACAGACTAGAGGACTTTCTGTCATTTTTTGGAGAAATAGCACAGATTTGTTGTCTGCTCATGTTCAGGTTTTTCAGTTTCAGAACGCCAGCCATGAATAGGAAAGCATTTGCTTTGTCTCCTAAAGTTAAAACCCCACATAGCTGCTGTTTCAAACTGATTAACACCCTGTGTGCTGTTGTCATCTAAAGCAAAAACCTGCATGAGAAAAACTGCTTCTGCCTTTCGCTCCATTCATTGCTGCCAGCACAAAAGCTATTTGTTGCTAAGGGACTGATGTTTCATCCAGAACCAGCAGTGGCTGCTTCTAACCATCACCCCATCACACTGGTGAATGGGTTTTATAATTAGACAGTTTGACAAATTTAACACTAACAGCAGAGTGATGCAAAGCTAGAAGGGGCTGCTACTGAAGCATTAACCCTAACACAGCTACTCCCTTGTTTGTGGGATTTACGTATTTAAACTGAGAACATGCATCAGAGAAAGCAGTTTACACATGAATTTTAAAAAGTAGCTTCTAGTATTTTTTTTTTTCCCAAACAAAAGTGCCAAAAGGAAAAAAAGGTAGAACCAAAGATACTTTTCATATTCTTATTATTACTGAAGATAGTTACATTTAAACGTGTAAAAAACCTGCTACAAGATTCTAATGCTTCTATTCAGTCATGATATACAAAAACCGATTCACTAATTTTAGCCATTTGGAAAAAATGTTCCAAAATAATAATAAAAACAGTCATTAAAAATCCAAAGACACTGCCAATTTAAAACCTTCTGTACGATCCTATAAAAACAAGTTATTACACAACTGAGTGAAGGTGATAAATGCATCAATGTATTAAAAACAAGGGATGTGTGTTTTTGTTTTGATTAAGATTTACAGCCTTTCCTGATATTCGGCCATGGTAAATCAATCCATCGGATGGGCCTCGATGGAAAGAGCCACAGAAGGCTCGTGGCTGGTGTGGGAAGCTCCATCCTGCTCGACTTCCATTTCAAGGAGGAGAGACTTTACTGGGCTGACAAGCACACAGGCATCATCTACGAAGCATCCGTGAAGGAAGCACACAGAAAGGTGATTACGTAACGGTCCCAAAAGCTGCAGAGATTTGAAATCGGTGTCACTAGATTTTATTCTCTTGTACGAAATGTTTTCAGTTTTATTAATCTAAAACAGTGGTCTCCAATCCTGGTCCTGGAGGGCCACTATCTCGCAGGTTTTACTTGTTTCTCTGCTCCAACACACTTGATTTGAATCAATGTGTGATTAACAGGCTTCTGCAAAACATGAAAAGGTAATTTAACCACTATATCATGTATAGTATATCAGTATATATCAGTATATCTAAGACCAGGATTGGAGAACTCTGACCTAAAGCATTAGCACTCATCAATTAGCCACAACAATAAAACCATCTGACAAATATGTTCACCATATGTTAGCTAAAAAGTTCAATTTGGGTAGAGGTCTAAACACATTAGAGGTAAAGTTATTGCATTAAACTCTTGACGTGTTCCCAGGTCATTCTGAAACAGATTTTCAGGTGTTAGGGTGGGTTGTCTTCATGGCTGAAGCAGCTGGCATTGGGGAGGGGGTATGTTTTATGTACCTGTCAAAGTAAAGTCCACATAAGATGTCAGGGCACAAAATAGCACTGCATAATTACAAGATGATCAATGTCATTTCTTTTTCCCTGTCAGTGATACTTGTGCAGTTGCTGAATGGTGTGACAGTTTAGGTTTATTTATGTGCATCGATATATTCCTTTTGGAACTATTTGATCCAATGATTTGACATAAATGTGTTTTTGTTTGTTTGGTTGGTTTTTACAGAAAATCTATTCGCATGACAAACACATCTCTGGCCTTGCAGTGGACTGGATTTGGAACTGTGTGTACTGGACAAGCAGGGAGAAGGGGGAAATAAAGCAAATAGACCTAAATGGGAAAAATGAGAGAACAATCTTAAGACACTTAACCCAACCAAGTTCTATAACTGTTGATCCCACTAACAGGTAATCCATTTTACAGCTACTGATTCAATTTTTTGTCCAATACAGATTCAAAACAGGCATCAATTTATTCATGAAGTTTAGTTAAGTTTATTTATTTATTTTAAAAAAGGGCAATAAATCTTCTCTCACTGAGAATGATTGGCACAGAATGACAGACCACCACATACCACAAACTTCTCTAATCAAAGACTTTTTCATTGTAATTTAATATTTTAATTTGTTAATGAGCCTAAAATGCCAAGACTTTTAATTTGTTTCACTTTGACTTTATTATTGTTCTCTCTTGCTGAAATTATTGCCACTACAGTTTATTGTAATGAGTTTGAGACCAAGAAATATTTTAATCTAATATATATATTTTAATAACATAATATATCATCAAGAAAAAATAAATTTTTTGATGCATTATTTCATAACAAAGTCACTAGGCTGTTTTGATAAACATGCTTTAAAATTAATTCTGCAGCCCTGTCTGATAAAACAAATACTCTGATTATTTCCTTTTTCAATGACTGTATGAGCTCAGCACTAGAAGTTGTAAGCACCCATGTCGTCATGTGTGAGAAACAAAATCTCTGGATTTGAATGTAACGATCTGAAATAATTTGCAGGTTTTTATTTTGGCTGAGCGGTGGGATAACTTCAGGAATCCAACGTTCTGATCTCATGGGGCAAAGGAAAATGACCTTAATTGAAATAAAAGAGCAATTCATGGTGCTGTCGATTGACAGGGAGGACAAAAGGCTGTTCTGGGTTCAGTTTGGTTTACGAGGAGAAAGTGCCGTTGCTTCTTGTGACTACGATGGGAATGCTCTGCACATCATGGACCAACCACTTTTGTAAGCAGCTACTCTGATAGTCTAGCTGACACAAGCAAATCAACATTTCTGGAAAAAACATTTAAAATATTGCTATTGTCTTTTTGTTTTGCATTTTTACTGTTAACTGAACTGTCAGGTCTCAGTCACTTGGATTATCAGTCTTTGTGGACCATGTATACTACACTGATGCTGTATCCCGGGTTATAAAACAAGTAAACAAGTACACCGGTGGACAACCAGAGGTTGTTAATATTAAACAAATGGCTAAACCTCCTGTTGATATCAAAGTGGTGCACCCCCTCGCCCAGCCAGCAGGAGACCCTTCACCGTTTCCTGGTAACAAACCACCTTGATTTATTTCAATGACTTTTCAGTTTTGTACACAGTTTGTCAGATTTTAAAATAAATTCAGAGACAATGTTCTAATACTGTAAAAATTTTGCTTTTTTTTTTTTCAAACAGGCTGCGATGAACAAAGTGGGAACTGTGTGAATGTGTGTTCCCGTCTGGCAGAGCACGGCGTTTGTCAGTGCAGCGAAGGCTTTGCTCTCAGCAAGCACGGCACTCATTGTGAAGGTTAGTGAGGCATCTGTAACTTAACGTCCATCAATGAAGGAGTTATAATTGGGAACAACATATTTCTTTTTTTTAGTTTATAGTCACTGAATCAGGTCTGAAAAGGGCCACTACTCTGACTGCCTAGCTGTAAATACTGAATGTATTCTTGTTGGACTGAAACTAATTTTAGGAAAACAAAAATGTAGCAGGTATTTACATAATTAAATTTACCTAAAAACAAAAAAGGTATTTCATGACATCTATCTGTGTGTGACAGATATAAATGAATGTGCCCACTGGAACCATGGCTGCTCTCTTGGTTGTGAAAACGTCCCAGGCTCTTATTTCTGTACCTGTCCGAAAGGATACGCTCTCCTAGCAGACAGGAGGACATGCCGAGGTACAATATTATGTTTTTAATATACTATATTGGTTTTTGTGTTGTTATTAGGAGCATGAACAACTTAAGAGGTAAAAAGTGAATAAAGTGAAAGCTAATTCGGATTAAGCTCACTGGTGACACACTAAACATAAACAAACTATTAACTTTGACTTTTGCTGGATCGTAAACACACTTATGATTAAATCGTGCTGATTTAAACTATTTCAATAAACTGTCCATGTTTTTCATTCTACTACTAATCAGTTATAAAATATATTCCCAAGCTCAATTAGAATAACACTAAAAATCTAAGAATAATAAAAAATACAAACTGCACAGAGTTGGTTTTTTTTTGTTTTTCTTTGACATTCCAGAGAATAAACAATCATGTCATCAATGTACATAATTTAGGTACACTGACAGGTAAAATTTATAACAAGCATTTTTTCAAAAGGTTGTTTCTATCACCATGGCGACTGACGCTCGTTTAGATTAGATCCTTTGTGGCACCAATAGAGATGGCATTTGCCCACCAGACACTATTTTGACCTCTGAGAACCTTTAGAAAGGCTGGGTCACTGGCGTCCAGACAGACGAGACATTTGTGAGTCGCCAATTGTGTGTTTGGTTGCTCTGTGTGAAACACTGACACTTTGTCACACTCCTACAGGCTGAACTGCACTCAGATCAGGAGGCTACGTCAGAAAACTAACGCAAAAAATATTATTTTTCTAAGCTACATTGATAAACTAAATTTAAAAAACAAGATTCTTTTGTGAACCTGATCAAACTTTTCTTCACTCAAACATGCATTTGATAACATTTAAATCACTTCCTGGTATTGTGCAGCTTTTCTTGCCGTTCTGCCTCCATGCATGGTTGTTCATGTTTGTTCATGTTTGTTATTGAGCAGCTCGATTGTTCGCTAACAGAACAATACGTCCTTATTTTTAAGTGAACAGAAAATTCAGACAGTCTATGTTGGCTCAGATATTTTTCATTGCATTCATTCTGGGATGTTTACTTAGATAAACAAATGAAACCTACTAATTTCATGAATTTCTCTGTCTTGTTAATGTAGTAGCCGTTTTTTTTTACTGACTTCCCATGCAGTGATTTATTTTAGAAGATAGTACAACACATCACCAAAATGTTTTTTTTTTTTTAATTAGACCTAACTGATTAAGTTTTTTGTGGCCAGCTTATGTATTTATTTTTACTAACCTATCATGAAGGCACTCCTGCTCACAACATCTGCTCAGGTGTGTACTCTGCTTTATGTGCTGCAGAAAGAACTGAGTGTTTCAACAATCAAGTCTGGATAAACTGCACTGACACAATGCATGATTTACCCTGAGCAACTTTACTATGTTGTTTACAAGAAACAGTAACAAATGAGTGCATACCAGACAAAAGTGTAAACAGATACTGGTACACACACAAGTGGTGGTTGATAAAATTGGCTGTCTGCTATTTTAGTCCACCTTTAATCCTAATCTTTTCTCCTCTAATCCCACTACTTGGAAGGCAAGACAATAAGAAAGGGTTCAGAGACACAATGAGATTAAATGATGAGGTGACATTTGCAATTAGGAACATACCGTGCCTATAAAAAGAATTCCCCCCTTTGGATATTTTATCATTTTATTTCTTTCAAAACTGAGTTGTGGTCAAAGTAAATTGGCCTTATTGACAAAAAAGGCAAAATGAAAAACAAAATGAAAGTGAATGTTCTATGAAGTCAATTAACAAAAAAAATAATCAAACCCCTTTTCAATGAGAAAGTTAAATTCAGATTTCTACAAAGTAATGTCAAATAATACAATACGTGATTGCACAATTTTTCACCCTCTTTAAAGAGACTGTCCTAATTCAACTCAGAGAAAAGATACAAAAGGATTTCCAAGGCCCCGAACATCCCCAGGAGTTCTGTTAAATTCATCATCAACAAATAGTAGGCATAACAGGCTGTCCTCACAAACTGAGGGACATTGTAAATAGGAGAATAGTGAGAGAGGCCACCATGACACCTGTGACTACTCATACAACACTTCTTTTGTAGACAGCATCAGAATGTCCTCCAGTATTTCCCTATATTTTGCAGCATTCATTTTACCGTCTATCATTAAAAGCCTTCCAGGGCTGGCTGTCGAGAAGCACTTGACCATGGAGTCTTCCACATGTCATCTGACAAACTCTGAGTTTTCTTTACCAATGGCTTTCTCTTTGATACTCCCTCATAAAATTTGGACTGGTGGAGAACCCGGGATCAACACAGTTGTTGTAGCAGTGTCTCTCATCTCACCTGCTGAAGCTTGCATTTCCTTCAGAATGCTCACAGGTGTCTTGGTGGTCTCTCTCTCAATTCTCCTTCTTGCACGCTCACTCAGTTTGTGAGGACGGCTTGTTCTTGGTAGAGATACTCAAATTCCTTCCATTTCTTGATGATAGATTTAACAAAACTCATAGGGATGCTTAAGGCCTTGAAAATCCTTTTGCATCCACCCCCTGACTCGTACTTTTCAATAATCTTTTCTCTGAGCTGAATTAGAAGAATCACTATAAAGGGGGTTAATATTTATGCAGTTCCTTATTTTACTAATTGACATTTCTTTGTAGAAATTTAAATTTCACTTTCTCATTAAAGAGGGTTTTTTTAATTCTTTTGTTTGTTTGTTTTAACAAAAATGCCAATTTATATTGAGCCTGACTAATACCAGCAATAAAAGGGTAAAATATTCAAAGGGATGAATACGATTTTGTTTTCTTTATAAGCATTGTATCTTGTCAGCAGCTTTGTCTGTCAAAGGTATTTAGCAGACCTTAAGAACAAACACTGTAGACAATAGAGATGACAGCAGAGATTACAAGGAAGAGTGTACCTGAGCTGCTAATGGATTGTTTTAATCAAAAATCAAACTGAATTTTGTACAATATTCTGAAAAAAACATGCTTGACAACTGAGTTTTATGCAGAATTTCCCCATTGAAATAGTTTAATAATTATTTGATTACAAAACTATTTATTTACATTCTATTTACAATAATTAATCAAATACAGAAAGCAGTCAGCAACTTTCTTTATTGTTGATTTATGGAAAAGCATCAGTAAATAGAAATAGTTGTGCCTTCACCAATAGACAGATGGTAACTTTTCATCCTAAGGCTCAAATAGTGCTTCTATAGACTTTAGCCCACACGAGATGTCATTCTCCTGTGAGCTAACATTACATCACCTCACTATGTGAACTTCTCATCACACTTTCTACCATTTCAATAGGATGAAGCCTGATTTCATAAAAGGATTTTACCAGAGCAGAGCCTAAGAAGCTTGATGTCCATCAGGCTCACCTGCCAGTTAGGTCCCAAAATAGCCTGGAAAAGTCTCAAACATGTAGCATCACTTTTACTTTTTATGCTGCACTTGATGCATAATTGTAAATGTTGCAATAATTGTTTTTTTATTTTGTTTATCTTTAATGTTTTGAAGCTGTTGACTGATTTGTGTTCTGCACATTCATTCTTGTTGTACAGCAAAAATGCCATCTCTAAGAAGATATTTCTTTTTTCCTTAAATAGAAATAATACAATGTGAAGGCAACAATACAAAATGTGGCCATGGATGCCTGCAGTCAGAAAACGGTACTGTCTGTGTTTGCCCTGAGGGATCCGTTCTACAGGAGGATGGACAAGCGTGCTCCGGTATGAACAACAGTTTTCAAGTAATGAATTAATTTGGCCTTCATTTCAAAGTAACAAGAGGTAATGATTGAAAATCCCACCGTGTTCAGGACACCCCTTTAGAGGCCTATCCTGCCACACGGCTGATTAAGCACTTGGTCACAAACATTTAGACTTCAGTGAGACTGCAAATAAAAATTTATGTATTTTATTTTGCAATATTAAGTCAGGTTTGAGTCGCTAATTAGACTCCGACAGTCTTAGCCCATTGAGAGACTACCTTAATATATCAGGATAAAAACAGACTTGATATTATTGTTATTAACTTTGATTTAGACAGGTAATTTCATTGGGAGAGGTGGCCTCATTTACAAGACAGACCTGTAACACAGACACAGAACATCAGCTTTTTTTTTTTCTTTTAAAAGGTTTGTTGTAACTTCAACATGTTTACCGGGGAAAATACATCTTTACCTTCCTTTGATAACATAAGTAATGAACACTTGGACAATCAATTTAAAGTCTGCCCTTAAACGAATTTGCCTTCCTGCTCATCACAAAAACCTTAAATAACCAGTACCCTTTAGGATGAAGGCAATACTTGTTAATTAAACTTTTTGTAAGAAAACTAAACTCTGCAGTGAACTCCTATTTAAACTCACAACAATCATTATTTTTCATGATTAAAGAGAAAAAAATCATGTTTACCATACCTTAAACAACTTTTTTTGTCAGGTAGCGTTTGTGTCTTGTTAAATAATAAATAATTTATCTTGAATGTTAAGCATCTGTTCTAATGAAGAGTCATTTCTGAAAGTAAAGGTTGAATTAAAGTGAATAAATTGTTGGTAGAAAGGTTAAAAGTCCTGACAGCAATGCATTGTGGTAACCAGGGGGATTTTAATTACTGAACTACGGGTGGGTGTCTGAGGAACATAAATTTTGATCAGTGATACCAAACTGTGGTAGAACATACATTTATGCACACAGGCGTAAGACTAATTTTACTCAATACCTAATCAAATACTGTCAACAAGATAGCAGTTAATGTAAGGAAATGTAAAATGTTGACACTGGGGCTAGAACCAAGTTGTTAACACTAATCTGGGTGTCTGCAGGCTGCTCATCAGCAGACAGAGGCGGCTGCAGTCAGCTCTGTACCCCCCTCAGCCCCAGTAGGTGGCAGTGTGGCTGTTTCCCTGGCTACGAGCTCCACCAAGATGGCAAACGCTGCACTGCAACTGGTGAGTCACGCCACGGCGGAGCAGACAGTGGAGGCAGAGAAGCCCACACAGAAACACACATCCTACCTGCCTGGATCTCCAGGCCTATGTCTGTCTCTGAACGGTCTGCCTGAAAATACAAAGAAAGAGCTACTGTGGTGCATTTATTCATGAAATATTATATTCTTATTCCTCAGGGTCTCCACCCTTTCTAATAGTTGCCAATCTAGTAGATGTGAGAAGAATGAATCCTGATGGCACGGAGGATCAAATCCTAGTGAAGGAGCCCAGAGGAACAATCTTAGCTTTGGACTATGATCCTGTCCTGAACCAAGTAAAAACTCTTTTGTTTATCTTTTCCATTTTCTTTATGTCTTTTTTTCCCTCCTGCATTTATACAGGAATACATTTATGCGATTTATGTAGTACAGCAAATAGGTGCAAACATCTAGTGACACCTAGTGGTCGTGTATTTTACTGCATGTGTCCTTTATAATGTCTACAAATCTTTGTGTTGACTTTTTTAAAACATATATTTGTATGTATTTGAAGGTGTACTTTGCAAGCATAAGTAAGAAGACAATAGAGCGAGTTGATCTGAGCAGTGGGTCCAGAGAGGTTCTTGTCTCTGATGGTTTAAACTCTCCAGAAGGACTGGCAATTGACTGGGTTCACCGCAAGATGTACTGGACAGACAAAAGGTGTGCAGAGTCTGATAAATGTAGATGTAGAGGCTTGTTCCTGAAAAGTCTGAATAGTTTATAATAAGAAAATTAAACAACAAACAAACAAACTAATTAATATACCTGTCTGTCATTTTAGGTGTATTTTTTAGGTTTTGGAAATATTTTGAAGTCACTGCTACAATCAAAAACTTGATAAGATCTAATATATTTAACTTCCTGATACCTCTGTGTACAATTTGTGGTTCAGAAGAGCAGCTGTTGGCTGCAGTACTCTCTCCGGACTGCACAAAGAAACAGTTGTGAGAGAAAGGCTGGAGAAACCAAGAGGAATAGCAGTTCATCCTCAAGCAGAGTGAGCAGAGTTCTTTTTTCTTTTTCTCTCTCATAAAATATATTTTACTAACTGCAACTTTACACATTTCAGTTCTAGATATATGCAAAGCTAATTTCACTAAGCAGGATATCACTCTGACATGAGGAGAAATCCCAGTGCATTAGCAGAAAATCACATCTGTAATTGACTAAAGATCAGAGACCATAAAATATATGAATGAGTGAATTCTTACATAACTTTCTTATTAGACTTTTAGATACTTGAACACCAACCCACTCCTTATGGTGTCCTTTTACTGTATCAAAAATTATAATTAGCAATAATCTATTATTAATTGTCTGCATATTAATATTAAAAAAACTTAAAATCATATCATCTGTTGGTTCAAACTAAATATTACAGAAACATAAAGCTGATACTTGCTTTTCCTGTCTTATTTATCTTAAAGAAAGTTATTCTGGACTGATATCGGGGCTCGGCCTGTTGTGGAATGTGCCTCTTTGCAAGGAGCTGATCGAACCGTTATTGCAAGCACCAACCTCGTGTCACCAACCGGCCTGACCATCGACTTCGCCGACAATCGACTGTTCTGGTGCGACCAAAAGAGGGGCCTGATAGAGACAGCTGCCTTTGATGGTTCAGATCGGCGGATCCTGTTAGAGAACCAAGTAGGTGAGGTTTGTGTGAAACATATACATGCAAACTTAGAGCACTGCAATGCACTGAAATAAAAAAAAAAAAACATAATAGTGTTGTAGATTTATACAAGTTTATGTTAGGATGATGTTAGGAGTGAAAAGTTCAGCTGAAACTGATCAATTGCAGTTTTACAGCAAGTGTGTTTTGCCAAAAAAATTAATTAAATGATAAATGTAAGAAAAAATATTAATGATTTCTGTCACTATAGGTCCTTTTTAGGATCATAAACCCTTTATCACCTGGTAAAATGTGCCCAAACCTTTATCAACTAGTGTTTTTGTGTTCACAGTTAAAAACAACCACTCACCTGAAGCTACTTTGTTAACTCGTGACTTTTCGTCTTCCGTTTGAAATGTCTCAGGTCGCCCTTTTGACCTTGCAGTATTTGAAGACAGGCTCTGGATCTCTGACTGGGAACATCAACAGCTAAGGAGTGTCCACAAGCGGACAGGGATGAAACTGCAGCGGATTCATGGCAACATGGTCCAACCAGCATCTGTTGTAGTGGTTCATCCTCTTTCAAAACCAGGTACCTGAACAGGAAAGCAACTACACTGAAAAAGGCTAATAAACATTAAAAAAATGATTCAACAGTTGCTAAAGTGTTTAAGCTATCACTGCACTAAAATATTGGATCTGAAGTTTCTAAATCCAACAGCCTGTAAGCCAATCAAATAAATAATTTAAAAATAAATATGCCTAACTTTGTAAAACCCCTCCTCAGGAGCAGATGTCTGCCTACACATGAATGGAGGCTGCGCTCAGGTGTGTGAAAGCAAACTAGGATTTCCCCTCTGCTCCTGTCTGCCACGTTACATCCTGTCGCCTGATGGGAAAAGTTGCTTGGCTGCTGATGTTTCAGATGCAACTGCAGGTAACTTTACCTCACTTAGCTGCAGAAAACTTTATGAACCAACAATTAAAATGAATTCTATGATCGTGTTCATGTTTGTGTAGAATCTGGACACAGCAACCCCCGTGATTTAAACAAAACATTTAACGACGAGGGCACACCTCTGACCACACCCGGGCAAACAACTGAAAAAGGGAAGACTGATTTCCACTCGGATGGAGGAAACGAGCCAAGGTTCTTCACAGAGAAAATGGTTTCAGGTAAAGCACCGTTTTTAAATCAAGTGGTTTGAATTTCTTACCATTTAATTTTTTTCTCTCTCTTGATTAAATGTTTATTTCTGTCCTCTTCTCGGTCAGACCAGAATAAGTGTCACCCACTCCGTTGCGATGTGAATGCACGGTGTCAGACGAATGCCGGAAACCCGCACTGTTTATGTCAAGAAGGTTTCACAGGTGATGGGCAGACATGTCTGGGTGAGCATTCTGCAATGAACGATATGAGACAGAGGGCCTTTTTCACTTTGTGAAAACAGAATTTTAACCTTTTCATCACCTGTACTGAATCTGACTGGACTAGTAAAAGTTTAAAGGTGACCCAGTGTTTTTCATTATTAAAATAGATGTAGTGTTTGTTGTCCATCCCTGCAGCTAAAATACAGTAAAACTGCATCTGAAAGTTAAATAGTACTACCCATTTGATGTCATTCATTGGTCAGCTTTCAATTTTGTTAAAGCCAACTTGACAATGTTAGCTTTTAATAGATTTTATTTCTTACTTTGGTTTGGTTTTAAGGAAACTGGTATTTCAGTTTTTTTAAAAGATGTTCTTAATGTACAAAGTCTAAAAAAACATTATTTATCCAATAAATAATTCTTTCTTTCTCCACTTTTCTGCATCCACTTTATCCTGTTGATAAAACGTCAATAATGAACCATGAAATGTCAAATATTTTATGCATCTTAACTTATGTGATATTACAATTAATGTCTAACTTAGAAGGTTGAACCAAGAGTATAAATGCTAGAATTAGGTTATTTTTTCTTCTCTTTTTGTCCCTGGATATTATGGCAATGAGCAAACATGCCAAGGTCTGTTTTAATAATTTTAATGAACATGTTTTAGTCTTTATTTGGATTACAGTTCTGTAATGTTATAGCATTAATAATCATTTTTAATCTTATCTGCAATGTGAGGTAATCATTTTCATGACTAGGTGGATATATTTTTTACCTGTAGTTTAAATAGCAGACTAAAATTAAGGTAAGGTATACAACATTGCCATGTTTTGCATTTATGTAATATAAATAAATTACCCTCTTCAGAGTTGGAAACCATGTCACCATGGAGGACGTCTCCAAGTCCTGTCGATGTAAGCACCCGGCGCCACAACAGTAACTCAGCAGAGAGGTGTCCCTCCAGCCATGAATCCTACTGTCTGTACGAGGGAATCTGCTTCTACCTTCCTGACATGGAAGCCTACGCCTGCAAGTAAACATAAATAAAAAAACACTCATCTTATTTTTCAATTTGACTGACAGCGTTTAAGTTGCTCTTGACTGACACCTTCATAATTCAGACACTTTGCAAATGTGACAGAAACATCAGGTCTGTGTTGTTTCATGGCAGCAAACAAACAGCAGGTGTCACTGTTGTTCTATAATCAAAACCTTCAACAAAATAATGTATATCCTCTATTATATACAAACAAAACAAATAAATACAGTTCTGACAAAAGATAAATAGCATCATATTTTGAAATTAATTATTTAGGAGTTTAATTGCATATTTAACTTACCTCCATTTTACAAAGGTGAACTATAATTTCCTGTCATGTTTAAAATAATTCAAATAAAAATTAAAAACTTGTATCAATGAACAGTGGATGGCCACTCCTGAAGCTTTTTCTGCCTCATTTCTGAAACCAGCCACCTCCTGTATTTAATTTGCCAGACTTTCAGTATTTGCATATAAAACAGCACTAATTTGATCAGAAGCAGACTGATGCTTAAGAGACTACACGTCTTTCTTTGGGCAAGTTTTTGATGCATTTAATCTTGGGCTAAACTTAGACCTAAGCTAAAATATGCATTCTTATTTGATCCTGTCTTAATTATGAAAAACCCTTGGAATGAGCTTTTCTTTGACATGTTGCAGTTGCTTACCAGGCTACATCGGGGAGCGTTGTCAGTTCAATGACCTGGAATGGTTGGAGCTTCAGCGGGCTGAAAAAGAGAAGAGAAGGAATATTGTGATAGCCGGCTGCATGTTGGTGCTCGTTTCGCTGCTTTCCTTTATCGCCTGCGTCACCTACTGTTTCAGGTGAGAGGGAAGCTAAACGCTCAGTGAAGTGCATGACCTAATAGGAAAAAAACAATGGGTGTGATAAAATATAGCAAAGTATAAAACAACATTTCATTTTGTATAACAGTCTGAGCAAATATTCAGATGAAAGGAAGCAAGGATTAAATCATTTGTCAAGGATTAATATTTATAAGTTTGGGACTTTTGGTTAGTTTTGAACTAATTCTATTCATGTTTTATTGAAATTGTAAAAGTGTCAGTCATGTTAAGGGTTTAAGAGGGTTTCTATGGGATTTTCCACCCTAACAGTTAAAAGAATCTGTGGAAAGCTCAATTATGTATACCTTGACATATTTTACTGTGTGCAGTGATGTTTGCACTGCAGTAATGATGTTCAACACCAGCGGCCTCGTGTTTAGTTATTGTACAGTGGCACAGCCAGCCAGCAGGGTGGACCTGCTCCAGTAATGAACGAGTGCACAGCATTTAGAAGTGTCTATCAAACACAGAGTGGCATGAGCCGTGTAATGTAGGTGTTTCAGCAAGCCAGCAGGGGATGGAGGAACATATTACACGTGGAGCGACTGACATACAACCCTGATTAGCTGAGTGAGGAGCATACATAAACCACATACTGTGACACCCCTGTTATATTTCCACAGGTGATGTATTTAAGTAGCTGATTTGTTTTACGGCTGTTTTGCTGCTGGTACTCTCCAGTCTTTTGCCTCAGGAAACAACCCCTCCCCTCACACCTCTACACCCTAGCATTTATACTCTTGGTTCTCTGGTGGATGTGGCACGCTTTCAATTACATGGTTGGTTTAGCTTGTTCTACAGCAATTACACATAAAAATAGGTCATTTCTCAGCTACTAAATGGAGCTGGTGAGGTATGACCCCCGTGGAAACGCTACATGGTCGCCAATAGCACCGCCTCAAATTGCCTTCTGCACTCGACTGTTTGGTCTTTGAATTTGTTGGGTTTGTTGCCCCTGCAGCCTAGAAACAGGTAAAAAGCTATATTTAAAAAGCTAGAAAATTAAAAGACCAACAACATTTGCTTTAGACATTATTTAGCATTGTATTCACTACTGTTTGCGAATATAAGTTATGACACATTGCTTAAATTGGGACAACCTGTGAGTTTTTTATTTATTCTACAGAAGCAGAAGGCTACATAAACAGTCTTCAGTGGATAACGTGAGTGAAATCAGCATGACAGATGCGAGCATGTTGGAGACCACCACGACCAGTGAAACTCGGGTAAGGCTTCTGCAGTCAAAAGGTTCAGACATATTGAAATACTCAAGAAAGGTGGGTTAAAGTCATATAAGTTTCTTAAAACTCCCAGACTGGGTGAAAACACCAAGACAAGAATAGACAAAGTAAAAGTTTTAAAGCTGTTAACAGAACCTGAGATATTGTTTGAAACCACAGTACGAAACGGTTGCAGAAAATGATGTCGAAGAAAAAGTCATCTCACCAATGAAATGTCCGAGGACAGCTGCCTGTCCGTCATGCTCGTCAGAAACAGGTACCAGAAACGTCCGTTCATCCACTTACAACATAAATCTACCTACTACAGACATTTTGTGCTTATTTTTTTTTAAAACACCTGTTGATTTTGTCACATTTTCTTTGTCAGGCACCAACCATTCATCTGACGAGTCAGGAACGTTGTCCAAACACAACAGAGGGTATGACTGTTCTATGGTGTCAGCTGTCGCCACGGAAACCAACCAACGATCCGACCGTCACTCAGATCCATCATCTGTAGGGCCAGCAACACCCCCTCAGACTCCCAGCCATGAATCTTCTTCTTCTTAGCCCAGTAAATAATAATAAAATGCAGCTGTACAGACTGATGAACAGTACTATAGATTTAGCATCACATTTTTGTAAACACTTTTCTTGTTGTTAAGAGATAAGTCCTCTCACACAGAACAGATGGAAAAATAAAGTTTAACTTTAACCCATCAATACAGGCCTTCCTCCATCGCTGGCATGATAAAGAAAAAAATTAAGTTCAACGATACCCTTTTTTGTTTTGTTTGCCTTTCCTAATCAAACACAATACCACATCTCAATGTAGAAACTACTGTGATTATATGGGTACATATTTGGTGTGTCACTCAGCTGTCTTAATTATGAAGCTTTGGCTGGTTTTGTTTGGGCAGAAGAAAAACACAAGATCACAATTATATCTATGTTTTGTATTTATAAATATAGACTCATAACACATTCAAAAAGTGTCTAAACTTCTAAAGTCACTACAGAAACAGTTCAGACTGATGCATGAAGTCAATAAAAAGCCTGACTTATTCAATTTTATGAATTAAATGAAATACATACGTTCTCTGAAAACAATTTGAAAATGTTCAGAGACAAATAAAACTTTCACTTTCAGTGTTAGGGTTGAATAAATGTGTTAGCTAAAGTGATGATTGCAACCTGAGCAAACTTGTAGATTCTGACAGTGAAGAAATGTATTTTAAAGTGCATTCTGTATGTTACACATCATATATGATTAGATTTGTGAGATATTCTCAGAGTTTTCAAGCTTCATTTTGGATGATTTCATTATAAAAAATAATTGATGCAATGGTAAAATGTTACAAGCAAACCTTGTGGTTCTGACTTTTTTTGGGGGCATCAGGATCAGGATGTTGAATCTTTATCCGTGTTCAGATTTTACTCAGACTGGTTCTGTACTTTTCAGCATGTACCATTAGCCTACATATATTCCTTATAATAACTGTACAGCAGCTGACAATACACATCACACAGTTCAGAATGTTTTCTACAAAACTCTAGCAGATTTAGGTGATCATGCATTGTAAAATAAATCTTCCTGTTTGTTCATATTCAGATAAATGGAAAATGAATAAACAAAAGTACAAAACCTTCTTCTGAAGAGAAACTGCCATGTTTACCACTAAGCTCTCGTGGATCATTTATTATGAACAATTTTTGACTTTTGAAAGGACTTAGTTACATTTTATGAATTATAAATAAAAAACTTCCTTTTAAATTTGCATGGATTTGTTTTCCTGTTCAAAACAACCTAGGACATAAAAGATGGACTATATCCAATTTTAAGAAAATGTATAAATTGAACCTAAAAATATTAAAATAACCCAACAGATTCCATTCACTAAGTGACAGATTTTTCATTTATTTTTCTTTATTTTCTTTCCTGACACTCATAAAGGAACCTTGTGACAAGATGTGACAAGATAATCTTTAAAATATAAAATTTGCTTACTGATCACTTGGTCAAATCAACAGCACACACAAAAAAGTCCAATCATAAGCAGCATTACTCTAAACTTCTGCCAATCTTTAACATCATTCCAGTACATTTTTAAATAACCCAAATTAAAATGCATTAGTAAAGCTGTATTTTTAAACATAAACATCTGTGATCTGTCATACTTAAATGTAGACAAAACTCTTGCAACGTTGATTTTTGACCAATGGAAATTTCAGCATTTTTCTTGAATTGTTTTACACCAATCATGTATTAATTTAACTACCTATGGGCTACAATTTGATGACATTTGCTTTATTTTTTCCCAAAAAAATTAACTATCCAGCATTACCCACAAACCTCCTGGGCACAGCAAACAAATGTTGTAATTTCTCATAATGACAAGGTTTCTTTTGTCTATTTAGACTGTCTCTGTGTCGTTACACCCCATCACCCTCCTCTCCAAAGCTTGTCTGTGCCTCACTGATGATGCTTTCTTGTCCTCCACCAAATCTATCGCTCGAGTGGTGTTGGTACCAATGCTGCCACCCTTCACCACCACTCCATCTTTATATTTCCACCTCCATCTCAGACTCTCTCTCAAGGTTGACTGGCAATTGTTAATAGAAGGACCCACGGCTCTTTGTTTCGGGGCAGTGACAGAAAACAAAGCACTTTAACTCAAAAACCATCAGGGGCCACATTGATATTGATTTTTCTGGCAAGACACACTTATCTATATATTGGGCTCCATTAGGACTAACAGACAGGTTAGGCTACCAATCTAAACAGAAGCAGATCAGCCTGAAAAGTATAGATGAAATTGGGCCCGGTGTCAATTTACCGTGTATTACTTCTCAACTGGGGCAACAGGGGGCAATAGAGTCACTGACGCTGTAAGTAACAGGGGCCCCACTTTTAGAACTTTTAGAATTCCCATATTTTTGAACTGTATTAAATACTCATGTTTAAAGGAGATATTTTATACTTTTATACGAGTCTGTGCAGTTTCTGAAGGTTTTATTAAAAAGCCGGTGACATTCTGTTGTAAAAAAAAAAAAAAAAATCCAAGTTCACTGGACTTTTCTAAAGCTTGACAGGTTGAATCTAAAATCGAGTGGGTTGATTCTTCTGCTACCATGCAAAATAACTAACTAAAAAATAAGTAAAATAATGGCACAAAATGCACCTGATAAGCAATGAATTCTTCTACAGCACAAAACCTGAATGCTCACACTGCATGCAAAACATGGGGTCCTAAAATTTAAGTAAGGCCATTTTAGACAAATATTTTTGTTTATTTAATAAATCAGTTGTTTAAATGCATGCTGTATAAAGGCTATATGTTATTTTTCAAACATTTGCTAGCAGATTGCAGATTTTGGCAGCCTAAACAAGTAAAAAAGGAACATGAACACTTTTTTTTTTAAATCTTTAACAAGCCATTAATTGATACCCTCTATAAATCTTTCAGTCAGATCAGTTTTACTGTAATTTATCATCTTTCACACAGTGGTTACACTTTATGGCACCAAAATATGACATTAAACAACTATTTTCATTTTTATAATCAATGTAAAGTATTCCTACTTGTTTAGAAAACAGTTTAAACTAAATATTTTAATAACTTTTTTCCTTTTTTTTTTTCTGTTCCCATACCTGGAAAACGTTAAAGATTAATCCCACATTGTGTATTTTTTAAGCCTTTGGAGGTACGTACTCTTAAAACAGCAAACTAAATTCAAACTACACACAACTTCCTATTTAATCCTTTAAATCTAAAACTATTCTCCTTCCTCAATTCAGACTCAGATGGCCGGTATGATAGCTGGCAAAGTTTAAAACACAACTAAATCGTATAAAAACTGAAAAAGTAAACATAATGGTGCCCTTTTAAGTTTGTTGCATGGTGTCAAAGTTAGTGGATAAATGTGTTGACACAAAATAAAAGAATGTTAGAATGTTTGATTTAATAGACATGATTTTGAAGAATAAAAAACACTTCATCGTGACTGAGAAATAAGAGAAGATTCAACAACATTGTTTTTGCTCCTTTTTCTCCAGTTTTGAATATTTCTGCCAGATGGGTGCAGTTTTGACTTGTCGCTCACGTTTCCAGGCTAGCCCAGAGGACAGCTGAGGAGGGCTAAAGGAGGAATTAGCTACCCACTCAAAGGCTTTGCTCTGATCCTTCAGGTCAGTGTTTGGTCCCTGCAGTTCCTGAGCAGGACAGAGTAACACTGATTTGTGGGGATTTGAGTAGATTTAAAATCAAAAGGAGGTGGTGAGGGGGGTCTAATGCATGTTTTGGACAAAGACACATGAGCTACAGTCTGTGGGTGCAGCAGAAACAGGAGAAAGTCCCAGATTGGGGAACTCCCGGTGGGGGCTTTATTCTCCTGAGAGATAGTTGGTGATTATACTTTAAGTATAATGATTCAAAGAGTGAAATCTGCATTTTTCTAAATGACAGCAAGTCTCAAACTTAATAACATCAATGAGTATTACAAATACTGCAACATAAATCTGTAACATTCTGGAAGTTAGAGCCATATATTAGAATAGCAATTGTTGTTGGGATAAATTTTAAGTCCCCAAATAAACAGTTCACAATAAATGTTTAGCTTGAAATAATATAAGTGGAGTAACTCTTTAAGCTTCTGGACTCCAAGAAGCAAAAAGTTCATTTTTAGGTTTGTTTACAGCCACATTTAGGATAACTTTCAGATGATTTTAAGAAAAGAACTAAAACCCTTATCTGTGTGATCTGTTGTTGCATTTTCTTGTTAGAAAGTAATCTTATTTCTTTTTTAGTTTCAAAGCTGGACTACTATAATTCCACTAGATGGCGACAATGCATAAATAAATGTCATCTATGGAGCCCAGCTTCAGAAAATGGTCCCAATAAAAGCAGATATGAGGAATAATTAAACCCAGTTAAACTCCTCTCTTACAGGACAAGTATTAGTATTAAACAATCATATCACTCCTGACAGTAATGAACTTGTTGGACAGAAAAAAGCTGCATTAGATTAATCTGTTTCCACTTGGATTTGTTTAGTTCAGATGAAGTAAAAACAGAACATATTTATATTTATATTCCTGACAGGACAGCACAATAAACTGAGACACAGCTACTGGAGACAGTTGTCTAAACTTTAACCCCTTTAGGTTTAAATTATACATCTCTCAACAAAAACAGTGAATCATAAAATAGAGTTAAATTAAATCCAGGCTGCCTGCTGGTCCATATGTAGCTTTTCCATTGTTTCTTATAATCCTACATCCCATAATATTCTCTTGCACAGACAACTGTGTGTTGTAGAAATTTATACCAACATGTTTCACTTTTTAACAATGCATTAAAAAAGATTACTCTCTGTTCTGTTTATTTAATGAACAAAAACAAAACAAACAAAAACAACATTTTAATGCCAGCAGCTGGACACAAGTCCGATTATATCCCAAGATATATTTAAGTAAATTATTATGCCTTATTTACAAGGAAACATTACAGTCATTTTGCTTTATTATTAAACTCTTATGCTTTAAAAAAAAGTTTCTTTTTTTAAAATCAGCTTTGCAGCTAGCATGTACAAGTTAGCTGGCTAACAACACTGTCACATTTGACTAACTCTGTTTTTTCCCAAAGTTTTATTTGTTATTGTTTTGTTTTCCTGTCTTATTTAGATGTATGTACAAAAACTCTAATCTACTAGAACAAAAATAAATGATTAAATGAAGCTTCAGGGACCAAAATAAGCTTCTAAAGTTACCAAAACAAGCTGACACTTACCGTGAATCTGACGCTCTTTGACGGATTCTTCTCTCATTTATAGTCAGGACAAAATATCAAATTTAAACTTTAACAATCTTTTTATTCCTAATCTTGTCTTCAAACCACAGAATATTCAGGTTTCAAACAAAGACTCCAATTAAAGTAACTTGATTTTGTAGTTCAGCAGGTGGATGTGGTTTTCAACGCAAAACATGCCTTTTTATTTATTTATTTTTTAATATGTGACTATTTTAAATTTTAATTACTGTTTAAGTGGCATCTTGAATCAATCTGAACTATGGGCAATAAACTGTAAAAACCTTAGTCTTTTAATTTGTAAACTCAGAGGTACAAATTGATTTGGAGACACTATAAACATTAGTATTTTATTTTTGTTTAGTTTTTTCTGCACAATAAACTCACAATGTGGCATTTGAGAGCATTTGGATGTTACACCCCTGCAAAAACTCCAAGAATAGAAATACTAATCAAACCTGGCCAAAGATTTGTGTGTATATATATATATATATATTTGATCTGGATTTGATCATTAATACCTATAACAGTATTTGCTGCCAACCAGTTGTATCAGGGACAAATTAAAACAATGATACACAGATTCACTTCTAATTTTTTGTACTTTATTCCTAATATTTCAATTTTAGTAAAATCATCTGGACAATTGCTGCAGGAAAATGTGAGGGGTTTAGCAGTACATGTTTGGTGAAGACGTCTGAAAGGTGACCAACACGTTCCTTTTTATGCTGAAAGATGACAGAAGACAAAACGTTTGGTAACTGCTGGTTTATTGTTTACAATGCGTGGCTTTTATTTCTTTTTTATTTGCCGTGTAAGGACTTCTTTGTAAAAGTATTGGTCAATCTTAAATACATTTGGAGTGGAATGTGTGGTGAACGTATAGTGTTGTGTAAAGTTGACATGTTTTTGTGTAAAATAAACGAGTACCATGTTTGAGTGTATGTGCCGTCACTTTCCAGCTCTTGGTGGAAGTGAACACTCACGTAGGCGATTTTAATTGTGCTTAATTTATTGTTTGTTTTTTTAATCAGCGTAAATATTTTTCTTATGCGTCACTCATGTATGCCACCAGCGAAGTCAGTTTGCTTCAGTTTATTTAGAAAGCACCATTTCACAACAAAAGTCATCTCAGGGCACTGTACAAAGAAGTAAACAGGTCCAGCTCAAATGCAATTACATGCGGTCTGATCCAATCCGGTGTTGGTATAAACTGATTTGGGGACCAAAAATGGAGTTCTGGGTAAACTACAAAGATCTATGCAACTAAACTGTTCCATTACTGCTACATCTACACACGTTTTCTGCTTCTCTTCAGAGATATGTGGAATATCTAAAAGCAACCCCCCCCCATCACCCTCGCCCCAAATGTTGTCTTTAACTGTCCGGGGAAGGTGGGGGCTGTTATTGTTGTTTGTTTTGGGGTTTTTTTACTTTCAGCACCAAAACATGGACTATGCATGTGTGTGATGCCAGGATGGTGCAGACAACAAACAAAAACACCACAATCACCACGAGTCACATTTTCACACACTTTGTTCATACATTAGAAGTTTTCAGCAACAGCTGTTTTCTGACATTGATACAGTGCAAATAAACAATAGCACAACAGACACCATTAAGGATACATACTATTGTTTTCAATACAGCAGATGTTGACAATTTGCATGTTTATTTTTATTTTTTTTTCTCTTTTCTAAACATAAATATGTGTGTACTCAATCTAAGCCTTCAGTGTCCAACAGACTGGTTTTCCTTATTGGTAGAGATCCTTTAACACAAAGAAGGAAATTAATGTCAGGCCATTTATCATTTGTAGTCGGCGGCTTCTGTAAGGTCAAAGCAAGTGTTGAGGCAGCGCACTGTCAGCAGCTAATCCCAATCAGTGGATTCATCTCTGTCAGTCAGAACCAATCAGCTTCATTCTGTCACTCACACGTTTATTTTTCTTTAATCATCGTAGAATCAACACAGCCATACTGTAAACTGGAGCAGATGTTAAACATGTCTACTTCATCTTGATATGCATATTATATTCAGAAAGAGACAACCTAAGACCTGAGAAAATTATTGCAACTCGCAATGTAAGACACAGACCACACAGTGCCCTCGCCTAATCACTTCATATCAACTGTTAAAGTTCAGCTTCACTCATTCACTGATGTATCGAACTTCTTCTTTCTCAGGTCAAATCAATAAAACAAACAGACAGACAGACAAAAAAAAAGCAGATGGCTCATGTTAACGCTGACACCATCCATCACTTTACGTACCCTTTTCTGTCAGTAATAAATACAGTTTTTTCTGGCAGACCTAGTTAAATTATATTTTATCATTTTGCCTATTTTTTCCCCAATTTTAAAAGTACTGAATGTGAATTCAAAAAGGGGAAGTTTTAAACTCCAAGTGAACAACTCGTGGTGGCTTTTCTACATGGTGGTGCTGCTTCCTCAGTTTCCTTCAAGGGACACATCACCTCCAAGGAGATTTTGTTTTTAAAATCTGCACATTAGTAGTAATGCTGAGCACAAACACCAATCATTTTAGGATTCTCCCCCTCCCCACCCTCTCCTCTTAATAGCCCTTAATGCCCCTGCCCCCATGCCACATCTCTCTCATCTCAGGCCAAATATCTTTGAAGTCACTGGTCCCTGTTGTCAGTATAATTTCCCTTTTTCTTTTTTCAAACAATCTCCCTTTTCCCCCCAGACTTTTGGTATTTCTCTAATCGCTTTTCTTGCTTACAGTTCCTGCTGCTGATTTGGACTTGCCAATGTAGGCTTCAAAAAAGAACTGGACAAAGAGCACAAAATAGCTGAGGTACATGAGGGAGGACCACACAATGTTCTGCATGTGGGATGGACACTCCTGGCCCTGCTGCATCCACGAGTACACCAGGTAGTTGACCACACAGCCCATCAGCATCTGGGTGATCTGGGTCAGCGTGATGAACATGGCAAATTTGCGCGACACCTTGAAGCCGGCTGCCCGCAAAGCGTAGTACGAGTACATGACGGCGTGGACCAAGTAGTTCATGGTCATGAACCATCCGCCGCCAGCCACCATGTCTTTGTATGAGTACCAGGAGTAGAGCAGCACTGTAATGTGGTGGTACCAGTGGAGGAAGATGAGCTTCTGTTTCCTCAGGACGATAAAAAGCGTGTCACCTGCAGGTGGGACAGCATACAGGAAAGGATTCTTCAAAGAGAAGAACGTCTCATCTCAATGAATCTTGGCACACAAAGATACTGAAACTAAGCAGCATAGTAGGAAAAACAAAACATATATATAAATATATTTATTGCACTTTTTAACCCCACATAAACAAACACTGTAGCAAAATTAATTTATTTTAAAATATTTACCTCCACAAATTTGATTTTTTTTGATCTGTCAGCACAATAGGGAAACATGTTATGAACTGATTAAGATGAAGACTATCTTAAGTGTCCCATGAGCAAAATTAGAAGAGATTAACTTTTGCAGTTCATCCACATTCAAGGTTAAGGATTAAGGATTTTTCTTATTCAGACAAAGTGGAATTACGAAGCCTCTGAGGGCTTTTGTAAAAACGTGTCATCTTTCACTTGAAGTTTTTTTTTGGAAATCATGTCATTTTCTAATCATCTTGCAGAAATCTTGCCCAAACCTTTGCATGTCGTTATAATACACCCAGCACACAGACGATATCAGACCCGTCTTCACTTACCCAGTTCAGGTGCTTTACTAAGAACAAAAGCGTAAGCCCAGAACTTGCTGACCGGCCCGTTGTAGAAGCCCTGATCACAGACTGACTGTTTGAGCCCTTTGGTCATCAGGACAAACGTCATGTAGCTCCCAGTTCGGATGGCACCAAATATACTACATCAACAGGAACAATGAAGACACTAAATGATTTCATAGCAAAGAGTCAGCAATTTCTAGTTTACCTGTTTTTAAATATTTCCATCTATGCTACTAAGGCTTGTAGAATTGCAGTTCAGTTCTCCAGTGTGACAGTATGCTGCATATACTGAGCAGATAAAGCCTAAATCCAGTGTGTTAGCTCTAAATACAACTTTACGAATTTTGTTGTGCAGCTCTTCTGTTTCTATAATACAAAGAGCCTCTTTTTCTCATCTTAGTATGATGACATAATTACTACTAATAATAATAACAATAATTGCAAATACTACAACATATATGACATAATTTCAGTATTTAAACTAATGAGCCAGAGAAAACCCTGTGAGAAAAGTAAACTTGGGAAAATGTTTGGCCTAATGGAATTAGGCAGATACTCGTTCCCCAAGAGCAGGTTATTTGAAGTTTTTGAAATGTATTATTTATCTGTTAAAGTGTTTTTACCTGAATACAGCAAGCGTGAGGGACCATAGCACCAGTGGTTTCCTCAACTCAAACTTTTCCCTCTGTTTCATGACATGGCGGCCCCCCAGGATACAGGCAGCATAGAGTGCAGAGTACAGAAAGGACTTCTTCCTGTAAACACAAAAAGAGATAACACATCATTTTCTCTGAATTCGTCTTTGTCTCAGCCTTTCTGGTAAGACTAATGTTCAACACAACTGCTGTAAGGGGTCAAAAAGTCTGAACTCTAAGAAACGTCACAAATCCAGCCCAAAAATGTCAAACAGCTATTTATCTTGAATGCATCATATCTTGGTGCATCATGTCTGAAGTTATTTAATTGTTCTGCTCTTAAACAGACGATGCCAACATACTGATTGCGAAGCACAAACAATATCCGCACTGATTTCTTATCAGTGTCTGGAGTTAAAATCTGAGCCGACGTCCAAATGTCACGAAATGCTTAAATTTTAGTTTGTGATTATTGCTGTGCTACATGAAGTAAAGGGCTCCTGCTGAACCACCACCTGGATGCACTGAATCCGAAGAAAAGCATTTCCCAGCACTCAGCAGAAAATAGAAAGCACAGGTGGTCCGACTTGACAGACAGGAAGCTGAGCAGCGCAAACAAAGGACTGAAGCATGCAACCAAAAACCAGATCAGCTTTGGTTTCCTATTGGACAGGGAGCCAAAAAAGCCAAAAAGTTTAGAGGAAGTAAACTTTGATGTTTATGTTGCAGGTTACGGTTGGTTTGTGACCCCTTATAATGTTCCATAAATCTGCAAATATGACACAAACTAAATGTTTCGTTCAGTTAGCAGCTCAGAGCGGAGTCAGTCTGCCTCCTCATCTTTACCTCCACCTGCCTACAACAACAAATAATGCTGCATTCACTGCACCTCAGGACACTCGGGGTCTTTGTTTTATGCTTCTTACCAACTGTAAATCATCATCATCATCAAAATATTATCAAATTATGTTAGTTACACCAGAAACTTGAGCAAAAGTTCAAATAATATCTTTGAGTGTTCTGATATATCACACTCAATCTAGAAGAAAAGCCCGCCTGATAAAACATCACTTAGTCCGTTTTCAGACCCATTAAATGAAATCTCTCACTCCTGACTCGAGGAATTAAAGACGTGCAGCATCTGTCTGCTCTGGGAAGTGAGGACCAGAGGACAAATGGGTGACAGTGTACTAATTTCTCTCACAATAAGAGAAAGATTGCAGGTTTTATAAAAATAAAAGGCATCTTTGTGCGTTCTACTTTTTTTCTAAGGGCAAAACATGCCACATCAATCTGTTAGTGGCCTCCTCTGCAGAACAAAGGACAACTCAGTCTGGGCAAAGTCAAAAGAAGCTGCTTTCACAGAATGACAACAGGACTGCAGAATGACATCACCGTTTCTCCCAGACGTGAGCACGTCTCCCCCGTTTTATTCTCCCTCCACTGGTTTCCAGGCCATCTTAGAATTGATTTTTAACTTTTATGGTTCTTGCCCCACCTTATTCAGCTGATCTAGTAGCTTTCCTTGAGCATGAGAGGACCTTAAGATCAACTAATACATCTTCACCATTTTTCCCTAAGTCTACATACAAACGTTGGGCTGACCGGGCCTTTTGGGTCGCTGCATCCAGACCGTGGAACTGACTACCTCAGGACCTGGGCCTTTTTAAACCCAATCTTAAAACCTTTTTATTCAGGCAGGCTTTTAATATCTATTAGTTTTTGTATTGTTTTTTATGGATTTCTTTTAACTTTTGTATTGTGAAGCACTCTGTGCACCATTTGGCTGCTGTAAAGTGCTTTATAAATAAATATTGACTGATTGATTGATTGTTTGATTGATTGATTTCTCAACCACAAAGGGAGAAGGGCAGGACAGAGTAACACACAACAAAGTGGCCTACATACTGTAGTGTAGCTGGAGAGAAAGCAGAGGAACAATTCCAGTATTTCATCCAAGGGGAAAGGTACACTGAGTATCTTCTAGATATAATGAGATCCTTTGCAGACGAAGATACTGCATGAGAAATCTGTTTAACACTCTGCACTCAGAAAAACAAACAAAAAAAGGAAAAGGGTCAATTTCTGTGCCCAAAAGTGCAGACAGAAAAGCAGGCTACAAAACAAACGGTCTTTCAGGTCGTTACTGTCGTCCTTCGATAATATTTTAAAGGCACAGAATTGTTAACAGGAGCAAAATTATACTTTTAATGACTTTGGGCCACAGGAAACAGTGCAGATAATAAGTATTAAAAAGTAAGATCATGAATTCAGAAGAGTTTTGTTTGTAAAAAATAAAATTGCCATTTATACTTTTTAATAGTTTCTTTGCAAATTAATCATTTTATAAACTTTAATAATTATTAAGCAATGGGTTCTTACCGATTTGACTGAAAATATTTTGTCTTATATAGGTGAGTTACTCCTCACTGAAAAGAGAGACAAAGCCATGTTGCATTTCCATCTACTGAACCAAAACTTAATGGAAACTCAGGTTCTAATTTGGAACCAAGATTCAAATTCAGCTCGGTAGTTTGAAATAACCCCAACAACCTGACAAACAGACAAACTAGGCCAACTGGTGAAGTAATAACTGAGTCAATAAAACCATGTGGGAACAGGGAATTGTTTACTTTTGCTATAAAATCATTATCTTACAGGACCAGCAGGGGTCAGCGTTCCACATTATAGCCAAACTCTAATATTGCATCTGAAACATTAAAATTGCCTTGTGGCTTTTCTGCTTCATCAGATATATCTGCTTACTTTTTTTTTTTTTTTTTTCCACTGACAAAAACCTTTAAATGACAGAAGCAGGGATACAGTTGACCAAAAACGACACCGTGCTGACATCTAAAACCTCAATGTTTTAATTCAGCTCAGTGACTACTTTCATTGCTGGGTCAGAGCCCCATCAGTGATGAATCAACTGAACCCCCCCAGCTCTTTAATTTCATATGACACTGATGTGCTACGAAGGCACCAAAAACCCAGCTTAAATATGTGGTTGAACAAGTGACTCACTGTTATTTTTAAAACACAAGAAAAAGCTAAACCTCTCTCACTTACAAAGAATAATTTAGGTATATGCATGCAGCTAGCCTGTTCAGTTGTTATCTGTGGGTAACTGATTTGAGGGTCATGTTTCATGTTTTTTTGTTTTCTCACTTTAAATTAGGTCTTCAGGACGTATTTGGGAACAATAAGTTCAAGATCCTGTGTCAAAAAATGTTGATTGTAATTCTCTTTGTAGCAAATATTAACACAGAAATGACTTTTCTGTAACAAAATAACTATTACTGTGGTTTATATTTTTAATAGCTGATAATAAACCTTCCCATCTTATTTTCTAAGCCAAAGTATTCCATATATGCAGCCTACTGTGGTATATTTAGAAAATACATTACCCTGTTGTCAGAAAAATAATAACAGGGTGAAGAAGCCTAAGGGCCCAGTCAAAGCTGACAAGGTTGCTGCTGCTTGTTGTTGTTGTTGTTGTAAAGACCTTGAAGAACCAGAAACTGTCTTCAGTCACAAAACTCTGTGACCCTTTCTATGCAAACGTCACTTTACATGACAGGCCGAATAAGCAAAATGACCAGGGTGCTGAAGGTTTTAGGGCTGCACAATATTAAGAAAACATGCATGTGTAACAGTATTGTAGAATACTGCGACAGCGAAGTCAGCTGCAATAAACCCCACATGTTCTGTCATCACGATGTTCCCAACACTCTCCATGTGCCGGCTGTGGGGATTTGGGGGAAAGGGGGTCCATCTGATTGCTATATTTTTTGCATGCAGTTTGTGTCTGCAATTTGTTTGAATATTTTGCTCCCTGATATTTTAATATTGATATTTTCTTATGTTTCTGTAACAATATTGACCAGAATCTATTATGTTAGTGTTGATCAAATTTAGATCTTGTTTTCAGTTTGGAAAAAAAGCTGTAATGGAAGAAATTAAGAAACAAAAAGCATCTGATCCCCTGTTAGACTTTCTAATACAAAGTGTAAGAAACTGAATAGGTCAGAAGATCAGATGGTTAAACTGGAAACACAAGGGTGCTGAGGTTAATGTCCCACACAGGCCAGATGCTTAAAACTAAGTTTAGATTTTTCTACCAAAAGGCATTAAAGAGTTAAAACAAAAAACAACAATGTCAGCTACATCAGCTCCACAGACAGAAATGTTGGTAACTGTTCAAAAGTAAGCTTTAATATCAGTCGGCCTACAAAGAAATCTGTGTTCCTCCTAATCTCTACTCACAGCTTTGACTCCCATTATCTGTTCTCAGCTCCATGTCGTGAAGCAGGTGACAAATATTGCACCAGCACGCAGCATTTTTGTATTTTTTTTTTTTCTGTAAATGCTCTGTCATGTCTGGATAAATCCAGAATGAAGGCTTGACGAAGGCAGCGATGTTGCATATTCACTGTCTGAAAATAGAATATCAGAAATACAAGTGTGAATGTACCTTCACACTCCCCTGTTCCTCTACAGCTCAACACGGGTTCTCAGCCTTCCAATCCACCCCAAACATTCAAAACATGGCTTTACAATACTGGAAACATGCTGCACATGGTTTCAGAAACAAAAGGCAGCATAGAACATCCATTTTACAACTACAAAAGAGCTAAAAAACTTAAACTACAGTATAAATTGAAGTATTTGGGAAATCTGCTTAAACTAATAAGAGTGCCATTTTTATAGTAAAGGCCAAATATTACAAATCAAAGCTACCATTTCAGAAACGTCTCTGGTTAACTTGTGTCTACATGAGACAATATGTGCTTACAGGAGGGTTGGGGAAATACGCTCGACTCGGCTGTTTGTCAAAGCGGCCCGATGCAGCACAAATGAAAAACTACAGTGTCAGATCGCTTCTGGAATCAGCATGAATCTGAGGAACAGAATCAGCACAGTTTCCTTGACTGCTGCAAGGTTGGAGACATTTCAGCAGTTGGATGTTTGAGCATCAGTATGATGGAAAAAGAATACACTGTATGTCTCTCTAAGGGAGTAACTTAAGAGACAATCCTTGTTAATGTTTTCACACAGAATGGTATGCAAAAGGCAACACAAAAGGAATCTCTGGCATTTCTTACATGTGTGATTATTATCAGTGAGGAAGATATTGGGCGCTGGTCTGGTCTGCGTTGCTGCTGCATCCTGATAACAATCTGATGTCTTTAAAAAAAAAAGTTCAAAAAAACAGTCAATTAAAACCCACAAACCAAACTGAAACGACTATTTATCAGCCTGAAAGCTGGCTTTGCTCAAACCAAGAAGTTCAGACATCAACCTACAGTACTTTATACAAGTAGTTTATGATAGTCACTGTACTCAAATTCTTTAGCAAAGTACATGACAACATTGTTGCTTTAGATACCCCCCCCTCCCCCACTGACAGTGTTGTATAAAGCTGCTGGCAAATCTGCTGGGTAACTTGGATCTGTATAAGCTGGCCCAGGAGATTTCACCTGTTATATAATTCTGTTTCAGCCTGAGGATGACTCTGCAGGCCTGTGAGCTGGTGTCCAACTTCATTGCCAGTGGGTGTTTTTTACAGTGTCACTCGTGGCAATGGCATGCAAAACAAATATGTAAATGGGTGCACACAAAAGCACACCAGTTTAGCTTACTTCCCAGACAGTGTTATGCTTCCTAAACTACTATACAAAGAGTAGGATGAGCATAGCACCAATAAAACAAAACAAAAAGGTGCTGTAGATAAAATGTAACAGTTACAGAAAACCTGTTATCCAGGAAACTACAGACAATAGATGTAATTTATAATGTTAATTCATTTACACAAGTCTAATTATTAATGTAAAAAGGGGCTGCAATAATGAAGCTAACCACACTGTAACCCTTGCCAAATAAAACTCCAATGCCTGAGGCAGATCACAGGACTTTTACTGGCAGGTATTTTGGCAAAAGAATCCATTTGTACTGTAAAAAGCACCATGACAGTTAGCATACAACTTGTATGCCAACTGCCACCTTGCTGTAGTGTTAGCAACACATTACCAGGTGCCAGTGAAAACAAGAAACATGTTTATTAAGGACAATAGTCACATAAGCTATTTGAATTCTTATAATTACATGAATGACTTAATAAAAAAAAGAAAATCACTTTCCGCATCTAATCAAAACCAAATCAAATGAAGTTTTAATTATAGCCCTTTTCACACTATGGATGTGTGATCAGACCACGAAGTCAATCCCCTCGTTAGCGTACTTTTAGTCAATTGCACAAAAACCAATCAGGCTGGCTGAATCACATGATGATGTTTGCTTACACACATGCAACCAGCAGAGTGATAGCAGCACAGCTGGTTAGAGTGTAGGCCTGAAAGCACTGCCGCCCACTTCCCACCAACTCAGCTTTAGAACTACATTCATGGCTGGATCAACTTTTACCTCCTCCTCCTTCATCCCACCTCAGTTTTATCCCAGTCATGTGACATCAATGTGTGATGGTGAGGATTCTCAGTCCTCCAGGACAAGGCAACTGGACATCTACTATGTAGCAAAAGAAATTTTGCTTCACACAGGGGAACTATTTTAATTCAAAACTGGATAGTTCCAAGCTGTATGAGATGCTCTATTTAGGAAAGCTAAATTTGCATGCAGATGAATTTCACTCCCCTCCCTCCTGAGGGTTGTTAGGGCTTTCAGGACATCAACATGGGATGAGTGTGTCTATGGTCTGGATTCAAAGTGTTGTGTGAAAGGGGCTTATGAATGAAAACAAAGGGTTTTTGAGCTTGTATAGCTTTGAATAAACAGCAACATGCAGATTTTTTACCAAATCTATGCACTTCAATTATCACTTCAAGGATTATTAACCAGAAGGGCAAAGGATTAGAAATATGGCATAGAAAGAGAATATGACAAATGAAGTGGATCATGGACCAATCCAGTTTGCAAGCTTTCATTGCATATTTCCTGATCTCGTTTCACTAATATGCAACACAACTAAAAATAAAATTACATTTAAACCAAATCACTGTAAAAGACACTACTTCCTCCTGTGGTTTAAGCTTTTCCTTAAAAGGCTGATAAAATATAAAAGTCACAAAGGACTGCAGCAAAACCTTAGGCAGGACCTAATTTTGTCACTGGCCTCCCCTATGACTAAAGAAAGGGGAATGAAGCTAAAATCAAGCCTGAGGATGGGTCAATGCGGTCAAGACCGATCAGCATCACCGTGTGAAGCTCTTCTTAAAATGTCCAATTATGCAAAAATGAATATCCATAAGAATGTTGAAAACATAAGAGATACTGAACACAGGAGATTTTGGTTTTCTACAATCAGCTGAAAACATTTCAGTGTGCTTCAGTTTCGGGTATTTGCAGAGTTACAATATCTGATTAAGAACAATTTTTTGTCATATGTATGGAAAGCTATGTATTCACAGTTAGAAATTTTTGAAAAAAAAAAAAAGAAAAAACAAAACTAATTCACCTCAAATTCATGTCTACTATCATTTAAAGTAGAAGTGTTATCAACCAACTATTGCTTGCCAAATTATGTTTTCTTTTAAGTTCCCTGACTGGATCACGGTATCTAATATCTGGTATCTACAGGCATGCAGATATGAGAACAGCTGAATTCTTGAAAAACCAAGAATGCATATATAAATTGTAGAAGAAAAAAAACATTTATGTTAAAATCACTAAAACTCTTAATAATAGAAGGTATCTACTGGTCTCTTACATCCGACAGAAGGGCTCAAACCATTAAAACAGAGCTGGAGCGCTCTCGGACTGCACAAGTAACATGAAACTTAAAGGAAAGAGTTATCGACTGAACTCATCAAGGCCTGGAAACCTGACCCTACCCCGAAGCTCACACCTACACGGCTGTCAGTCAGCAAAGATGCCTGATAAACAAAACTGATCAGCTGTGTTGAGATTTTAAAAAAAAACATGCCTAAACTTTGAACACATTATTAGACCCCAAACATAACTCAAAACTTCTTCAACTTGGACATCTTAAAGTGAAGTCTAAATTGAATCAAGATGAGCTTTCTTTAGAAACCCTTTACTGAGAAAAAAAGGTACCCAGTCTTTTCAAAGAAACTGAAATACGAGTTGACTGTCACAAGTAAATGCAGAATTGAATTAGAGGCCATTTATCCTTGATGAGCTGAAGAAGCGGTTAATGGGACAAGATTAACTAGGTTTAACTGAGTGTTACAGAAGAAGTTAACTAAAATTAATAACATCGAACTGAGAATGTACCAGAATCCAGTTTAAGCAGTGATTCTGAGGACAGTGTGATACACTCTTCAAACTGAAAGGAAACAGTAACAAACACAACAAGTGAGAAAAAAAAACAAACACTTTTTGTCTTTTAATGTAATAATCAGCTCACACGGTCCACCTCAGGTTTGTTACAGTCAGTCGTTTTGGTCTCTTTCCTCAGCGGTGTCAACTTTGATTAAGTGGATGCAATTGATTACAGGAGGAAGAAGACATAAAGTTTGATTCACACAACATTTAAGTCTTTGTTTTCTCCTTCCACTTTCTTAATTGCTTACTTTGTAATGCTGAACTGCCTGCTGCTTGTCTCTTGGAAATATATCAGATCAATGTACCGAGCCGTGTTTATCTCATTCATACCAAATAAGAGCAAATAAGCTTTTTTAACCTTTTATCTATGAGAATAAATGATTAAAAAGATACTATGTGAAGATTCCTCGTCACTGATTGACAAACTGAGACTCAAAAAGAACTTAAAGTTGTCCCTATCTTAGCAAGGTGCCATTTAGGGGAATTTTACTCAAATTTTGAAGAAGTAAATTTATATTCTTTCTGAACATTTATTCGATTTTTACCCTAGCAGAGACAGAAAACTTTGAGTTTCCAGTTTCAGCTGCATGCAGATTACAGTTTTCACAAAGTCAGATCAAAAACTACATTAAGCCAAAGTAGTAAACAAGCGAAATAAACAGGAATTTACAGTCTGTGTAGTTTTTATACAGATAAATGACACTTCAACTGAATAACCGTGTCTATAAAAAAACATAAGCTTGTTATGCTGCACTGAGCAGAACCCTAAACTGTTTATCTATCTGCCTTCAAACCTTTTATTCTTAGACCTCACCCTTGAGCCAGAAAAACAAGTCAGTTATTTCATTTTTGCACCCTGTAAATGTTATAAAGAACCGATCACATCCTATTTTTCCATGCTTGTTGCCTCTAAGGGCCATGTGCACTGGCCCGGTCTGATATCCTGTAGCAGACTACAGGAACGGCACAGAGAGGTCGGCACAGATCAGCTGCACTCTGATTGGTTAAAGCTCTGTCAGCAGACATCAGAAGATGAATGCTATTGGTGGGCTGTCAGTACTAGGGTATGGACAGCTCCATAACACTGCAACCACGCTGCCTCCCTCTTTTTAACTGACTCACACTCGCACGTTTCACTGAATGAGGGCAACAAAAAAGGCTCCAAAGGCTGCATTTAGGTGGGTGGGGGGAAATTATTTAGAATATGACTCTACTCTACAAACAGTCCAAACTGATGGCAGAAGAGTCCAGATGAACAACCTGCTTCTGCTGCGGTGCTTCGTGGAAATCCTGCTGCATGTTTAATGAAGCTTACTTCACGCATGATTCATTTCGTTGTGCTCACAGGCATTTCTTGATCAACCTGGCATGGACCTGGACAGCAATGACCCTCCAGTGAGTCCACTCAAAGGATAGTTGGATAAACCTACGCAGAAAATGCTCCACCGCACACAACCGCTAGGCAATATTTACTTATCAGTAAAACATCAGCATTACTACTGCGTGTTGTGCAAACCCTCAGACATCACCCTGGGCAAACAGTGACACAACACCTTATTTCTATCTATATTGATCTATCAGTCCTTTAAATATAAATGTTATAATACTGACTGTAAGAGACTCAGGTGAGCTTCTTTAGTGATTAAAATAAAAAATAACCAGCAGTTTAAGTCTCCTCTTTTGTCAAAAAACTTAATTAATCAATAAATAAATAATGATTCCCAATATTGACAGTGGTATGCATTTTTAAAGCATTTTTGAGCGATTTTCAGTTGTGCTCTGAAACTTCTGGGCTTGAACAAAAGTTGTTACATGATGATGTCACCCAGCTACATATTTTGAACGATTACTTTAAAAAAAATGTGTTTCAAATTTAAAATGCAGTCACGTGAGACTTAAAGGTACTCACTGCAAGGACATGAAAACCAGTCAAAATAAAAACTTGATAAAGTAAAGAAACAAACATTTTAGTATGGATGGTTAACATGGCCTTAAATCAAAGATCTGTAAGCGAAATTTGTGAATGGCTGCCAACGACCGCGTGTTCGTTTAACTCCATAAACAGCTCAAGTGACTGAAAACAGGCTGACAATGGAAACGCCCATTGTAGAGCCGTTAGGGATGGAAAAGTCGGACATATTTACGCTCAGATTCGTTGATTAAAGTGCAGATAAAAAAAAAAGAAATGTTAGGTTTGAACATTTAACTTATCTGTCTACAGGTTTTGCAAAATTCTGTGTTTCAACATCGAGCTCTGACTTTACGGCCCTCCACCGCCCTGATTGATCCCCAATATTTACTCTCGACAGCCGTCTTAGTCCCTTTTCTTTTAGCAGCAGATTCACTCTTATATGTTTTGGTTTTTTTCTGAGATTCTTCGCTTGTCTGTTTCCACCATCTTTACCTACAGCCATCCTAATGAAGACCAATCATGGCTCAAGCTTGCAATTGGTTTTCAGCATATTTAGCTGAGGGCTTTGTTTACATTAAGTGCGTACCCACATTCCAGAACTGCATTTTTCAAAACCACTCTTTCACATTGCACCATTTGATATAGTTCAGGATAACCTTTTCATGTCTGATTTTCAGACTTTGCAGTGTGTAGCTTTAAAAACACAACATGTGCAATTTGATTTTTTTCTGTCAAACTACTTTTGTTTTATCTGACTGAAAGGACAAAATCAGGATTAGTCTGGTGGACATGAAGTGTGTCAGCACAGCCAGACAGGGCTTAATAAACTCCTGGCCCAGTGACTGGGTGGATGAGGCAGCTGGAGGATGGATGGATGGATGACCTTTACAAAAAGGAGAACAAACACCAGGACGTCAAGGACAAACCCGAACCCAGAAGGATGCACAATAATGCGGCTGTTGTTCAAACCCATCTAGGCCTGGGTGATATTTCCTCCCCCCTGCTCCTCCGTTTTACAGGCATAATGTTCGGTAATTTGCAGATGATGGTTATGGAGCCTGATCTAACAGGATGATACCGGGAGGATTAATCCCGCCGAGCAGAGCGGACGCATCATGCGCCTCCAGCTCGGAGGAAACGTGTCCGCCTCGACCCCCGGTTACAGAAATGTGACATCTGAAAAGCGTGAGAGCACCAGCCTTACCAGTTCTCCTGCATCCATCGGATGGCTTCTTCCTCGTTGAACTGTCTCTCGAATTCATACTCGTGCAGGGCTAACACCGACATGTTCACACGGTTTCTCTTCACGCCACTGAAACAAGACGGATCTCGGACTCGGTGCTTCTCTGTCGTCTGCTCTCCTTCAGCCGTGGACTCGCATCGCCCGCGCCGCTGTCTGGACCTCGCGGTCGGCAGTCAGTCCCTCTCTGCTGCCTTCCTCCTCCTCCTCCTCCTCCTCCTCCGGCTGACTGATGAGCCTACGCCCTCTTCCTGAAGGTGGTGTCCCCCAGGTCCTAGCGCCGCCGCTCTGTTACAACATGTGGCTCTCTGGTTCCTCTGCTGCGGCTCTTTATGAATGTTTATATTCAGAACCACAACAGGAAAAGTTGTCCAGCTTTCTGTAATATGTGAGGAAACTGTCTGTAACAGGATGATTAGATTAAAACATAAAAAAACAAACATCCGTTTTCTTTACCTGCATCTCCTTTCCAGGTTGCAGGGAGCTGGTGTCTATCTCCAGCCATCACTGGACGAGAGGCGCAGGACACCCTGGACAGGTCGCATGTCCATCACATAGGGACAAACAACCATTCACACATAGGGACAATTTTAAAGTTACCAATTAACCTAATGTGCATGTTTTTGGTCTGCCGGTGTAGATTCATCCAGGACATGGTAAATCCCCAAAAACTTTAAAACAACTGGAGCCACAGAACAGAAGTCCAGTTGTTTTTGTTTTAAACCTTTTTTTGGAAGTTTTTGGTCTGTGGAAGGAAACCAGAGTACCCCGGGTAATCCCACATGAGCACAGGGAGAACATGTAAACTCCACCCAGAAAGGCCTCGGGTCAGGAAGCAATCCTGCACCACTGTGCCTCACAGAAACAAACATACATATCAAACAATAGTTTGTTCGCCAGTTTGCCCCTTCATTAATTGAACTTCTAACAAAACACAACACAAGCATGTTTTGTGTTAGGTGGGTGTGAGAGAGGAGGATGCTGGGATAGGATGAGTTGGAGGCGGATGATCTACTGAGGCAAACCCTGAATGAAGGAGCTGAAAGAGGAAGAAGAGGGAAAAAAGCAGAAGCTCTCCTCAACATTCAGAATTTAACAACAATCTGTGAGGCCTCGGTTTGATGAGGCCATCAAAAATATATTAATGTGCTCTTAACACTACATAAATCCTGCCTCCTAACTCCAGTTGTTGTAACGTGACAGCTTGGGTTTGTCATATAAGACTCTATTCCTCAGAACCAACACTTTATAGAGTTTCAATTTATAAAGGTTCAAATCAGAAATCTGAGCTCATTTCACAAGTAAAATAGCAAATATAACAATATAATTTTTATTAAATGAGGTCTTAAAGGAAAAGTAGAACATTGCATCCTGATTATGCCTTTCAAGTATTATGTATCTCAGTTTATATTGCTCCAGATTTGATCATTTTCATTTAAACTTTATCTGAAACTGGTTAAGGCGGCAAATGATTTCTGTGTTTAACATATTGCAAAATAGGTTTTCATAATATGCTGATATGAATGACTCAGCAGGTACTCGTGTCGCTCTACCTTGCTACTGGAAGGTTTATGAGGTTTTATGGTCTCCTCTTTGTTACATCAGTCTGCCTATAACAAACACATTTTTTCAGTTTTTCTAAAACACAGAACACGGGCAGCCTGTAGGTTCCTTTTTTTGTAATTGTACTACAAATAGCACCAGATGCCCCACTTTGTTGCCTAATAATTTGCTCTGAGGCAACTTTTTGAAGGGCTGTCATTATGACTTCTTTATCAGTCAGCCCAGGTGAAGGAAATTTCTTCATCTGACAAGTAGATAAAAGGTGGCGTGAGCCACTGTGGCACAACTTGACTGAACTCTCAACCTGAGACTGACGGCATATAAACAAACAGACACACTTACACACCACGCAGTGACCTTGTTCACCTGCTTTGGGTGTTATCAGCAATTTTAAAATAGCCTTTATCACACTGAAATAACCATGGTCGCTACAAATCAAATTTAAGATTTCCCTTTTCAACTCTGACATACAATAAAATTGCCTCATCATCTAAAACACACGTAGTGGGAAAGGTTCTCAAATAATGCAATAAAATAATAATAATTAATTGACTAATCATGGGTATTATGTTTATTGTAAAAAAAAATTGATAAAACAGATAAGAATATCTTGACAGTTGTGCCTTTTTTCACAGTTACATATATGTTACAAGATTCTGTCAATTTGAAATGAGTGGGAAAATGACTTTAATTCGGAGAGTAATGCTGTGCTAAAAACAGTTCCGGTAGTTCATTTACAATAACTTCAAGTACAACAGGTGATGCTGATAGGGAAGAGGATGAGTGTTTCTGTGTATTTTATTCATCCCCCACTCATTCACTCATGTTGCTCAGCTTTCGTAAAGGCAGTCAGACTTTGAAACTGGAAAAACCTGCATAACAGTTTACATGTCTGCACACATTGGATCAGTTCCAAAATAAAACAAAGACGGTGAAAAAAATTTGCATTTTAAAACAAACACAAGTTCTTGTTTTATTTAACCTGTGAGAAATATTCACGCTTACATATAAACACTCCCATTCAGTGTTTGGGTATCAGTAAACATGGAGAAACATTGAACTTTCTTTATTTTATTTACAGGAACAATAACACAATTCCTACATATGCATCACATTGAATACATGTGTGTCATATTCTTTTCGAGGAAATAAAGATTTTATGATAAATTTCCTTTACTTTCTACTTTCCAGTTAGTTTTCTTAGGAAGCTCAAGATCACTGCTATTCCTCACCTAGTCCTAAATCATCTTGTTTTTAGTAAGATTTCATCTAAACTGACTTTTCTGCACTGATAAACTACTGTACTGTAAGCACCAGTAACAACAAGGTATCATCTTCTTTTTTAAAGTAAATTGATAGATTAACGATATCCCATTGAAATCTCTGTACATCTGTTTCTGATGCTGCTGTTAATTCATTCATCATTCCAGCTCAGCATGATGACACAGTTCTTTGTAGGGAGACTGAGATTTACTGAGTCTGTGGTTGTGTCACGTGGGAGTTGTTGTCTGAAGTCTGAATGCAAGTCAAGAAGTTGTTGATGCACCTGCTTCTTGTCAGTACTCTCTTAGTAACTGCTTGAACCTATCTATTCTGCTTTGACATTTTGTAGATTGCCTGCCACCAACAATTTCACCTGTGACACATGAAGCAAACATTCATTCCTGGAGTGCTGCTGTGTCAGTCTTACCAGAGCATGCTAGGCAGACTGCGGAGTCGAAATGTATTAACATCATTCAGTATTTTAAAGTTGGAAGTATTTTAATGGTGCTGGCCAATAATGTCAGCTATTAAATGCTGTTACTCCTCAGGGCTGGAACCAGACTTTGTGTATATAACCCAGTTTTCTTCTGCACAAGGTTGGACATACCAAGTGCAGGCTGTTGGAGGGTAATGAGGCTACTTGCCAGATATCCAGCATTTCTCACATAAATGAATAATGTTCTCTGGGCCAGCTGCTGAACTACATCTATAGTCTTACACTTTTTTTTACTGAAGTGCCTTTTCCCTCGTTACCTATTTATACTTTTCCAAATATCCAGGGTTTTTATTGCATCATTTATTTCTCCCTGGCCTTTTGAACGCATGTTTTACTGTAGAAGAGGATGGTGTGACCTCCCACCTGTCTTCCTAAACATATTGTCTTTAGGTCTCCCAGCAGAGCATCTGCTGCTGAGGGCGGGTGTGCACAGCAGCTGGGGTCACATCGTCCTTTCAGCATTAAACAAATCGCATGAGCAGATGGGAACACACAGATGGGCCTTGGGCATCCTCATGTGTCTCATGTTGTATGTTTGGAAGTGTACCTTTGTTGCAGATCTGTAGCTGAAGTTAACTCTCTCACTAACATTTGTAGCAATAATTACTTGTTTCAAAAATGTAAAGTGACCTATTATTTAGCTCCAGTTTCTCCAGTGTGAGCATCAACACATTTCTTCCATTCTTTGTTCTGCTTTTACACTTTGGATTTTGTGACTGATGGGCAAACAAATTAGGCTGTTGTGACACATTTAGGCTTCCTACATCCTTAACTATTAACTAACTGCTTGAAAGGTTCAGACCTTGTATTTTTTATTCATTTATTCATTTCTTTTTTATACCTGCCGCATCCTGTTCAAGGTTACAGTTGGGCTTTAGATCACCATCTAAACCTAAAATGCATGCTTTGGGATGTCAGAAGGAGCATAAGATAGAAAGACTCCAGCAGAAAGACTCCATCTGGGATCCAAAGTGGGAACCGTCATGTTGTGAGGTGTAAACATTTACTTTGCAGCTGAAATATTAGAATCTTTCAACAAAGTAGTCATTTAAGGCGTGTGTGTATTTGTAGCACAGAACATTACTAAGATAAATACAGAAGTTCTTTTTATGGGTTCTGATGTCTGTCAATATACATTTAAGGTTTTTTTTATATTCCTCCCAAGCTACAGTTGCTTGTAAAACAACAACAACACACAGAGAGAGACTTAGAGAGAGTAGTATAAAAATGCTCAATATTTAAACAATGCTTGTTTCCTCCCACCTCACAGAGACCGGGGGAAGCACTGGTCACATAGCTAAAGATTTTGATTTTCAGAAGACATTTTTTCCTACACCCCCATCTCCCCCCAACTTACCAACAGAAGGGAGCATTCATCCAACATCACCTCCACAGATTTGGATACTTCTACCTAAAAAGGTTGATTTTGAACGTGATACACCACTGGAACGAGATAAAACATGATAAATATCGATCGTCCCAGAACTCAATAAAGTATGCGCCTTTAATAAACAACAGAAACAGAAACTTTTTATGTGATTATTGGTCACATCTGACTATACTCACACACAAACCTACAAAAATCCACCCAGAGCTCCAGTGAGCACATTTCTTTTCTGTTTAAGTTACATTCACATTATGGCCTTTTGTTTGTTTGTTAGTTTTTGTTTTTAGTAAGTACAAAAGAGTATTGTGTACAACAGCAGAGAGAGTGATCCATCCATCCATCCATCCATCCATCCATCCATCCATCCATCCATCCATCCATCCATCCACTCATCCATCCATCCATCCATCCATCCATCCATCCATCCATCCATCCATCCATCCATCCACCCATCCATCCATCCATCCATCTTCTTTTGTAAAAGAAAATTACTTTACAAAATGTCACATTCTGATAACATCCTCTATAACTGGATTCTTGACTCAGATGAGAAACTCTAACTGACCAAGCAGAACTGAAAACTATGCATACAACACCAAATTGGTCATTAATTTTTTGAGCTGTTTATATATAAACTTTAAAGGCTTTAGTTCTGACCACTTGCTTCTTTAACATGTTGAAAAACGTGAACATTTACAGCATGTATACAGCCATCAAGACAGCTTGAACTTTGGCCTAGTAGAGGGAACTTGGAAAAGATCGTTTGGTTTCAAAGTCACAGCGTTACAAAAGATGTTTCTGCTGTTTGCTGCCAATCTATAAATTCCAGAGGAGCAGAGATACCAGTCGCCATAATCTCAATTGTTACTCAATGACCAGGATAGATCCTTTTGATTGGTATTTGTGGCATGCTGTAAAATGCTGATGTTTATCTGTGTAGAGATGTGCATATACGGTAAGCTTTGTACTGTAACGTGTTAGGAGGTTCTTCCTTGTAAAGGACAAGAAGTTATCTTCTGACTCTTAGACGTGTTGTGTTATGGATCAACGTGGCCCGCCCTGCCTGTATCACTTATAATGTGTGCCTTTGTAAAATCAGCATGTTTCTTAACTCACCCTGCATGTGTTCTTTGTGTGCTTTAAATAGACTGTGTCCTTGAGGAAAAAATTATTTAGAAGTTTTTGGAGACTGTCCAACTGCTGCATCGCTCAACTTTAAAAAAAATATAATTTGCATTTATGCTTGTTTGATATTTTTCACTGGAAATGCATTTTTTTTTAACTTTTTAATACTTACTATTTAAATGATATTTTTAACATGATAACATGTTGATTCCTTAAAAAAAAACTTTGCAAAAAGTTTTCAAAACCTTAGGAGTCAAACATATCGTATTTTTGGGCTCACATTAAACTCATAAATGTCATGACAGACCTTCTAAGAATGCCACGCTGAAGATGTTGAGCAATTTAGAGTGTAAAATAATTACAATTCTGTGGGAGAAAGATTCTGACACATAGAAACATGTTTGAACAATGAATAAAAATCCAGCAGGCCTGCAGCAGTCCTGCTACTTGTTGAAACAGCGTCACTGAGGCATTGACTTAACTTAGCTGTGGTAAATTATGAAACTCTGTTTTGTAATGTCATATACAGAGCAAATATTAGATAATTCATCCATCTTTTTCTCTACACTTCTCCTGTCCTGATCGGGGGGAGCTGGTCCTATCGGCCGTCACTGTCGAGAGGCGGGGGACACTCTGGACTCGGGCCAGAGACAACCAACCATTCACACTCTCACAGGTACAATTTAGAGTTACCAGTTAACCTAACATGCATGTTATTGGTTTGTGGGAGGAAACTGGAATAACTGGAGTACACCCATGTGTGCACAGGGAAAACATGCAAACTCCACCCAGAAAGGCCCCGGGTCTGGAGGAAATCCTGCAACCGTCTTCCTGGGATCAGCTCTAACCGCCGCAGCACTGTGCCAATATTAGACCACTTGATATTATTTTGATGATGCTTTTGTGATTTGATCCCAGGCACTGAGCAGTCAAGATAAGAAAAACACTACAAAAAAGCATTTTTTTTTTTTTTGTTTTAGTTTTTGATTCTGGTAAAACAGGAAAAAAGGTCAATTTGCTCAAACCCAAACTCTGTCACCACTATTAAAATAACAATATAACACTTATTCAGTGATGTTTGTTGACTCTCCTGATATGTTTTAAACTCCACCACACCCTGAAATCATTGGGTGTAAAATAATTGGCCTCATGAATATAAGGAAAGATTACACTCCTTAATAAAATTCGAATTTATAAACAAACAAACACAATTATTACAAAGGGAAATTTCATTTTCTGTAGAATTGTAGTCTGAATTCTGAGCACTAAATGCCTTTCTTAATTTGTCTGAAGAAGCTGCAACTGAGTTAATGCTAAGGAAAATGTATGATAAACTAAAAAAAAATAGGAAAACAGTAAAATATGAATAAATAAAAATAAATATAAATACAACCAGTTAGCAATACAAAAAAGTTAGAATCATTATTCAAACTTAGATATTACCTTAGATAAACTTAGATACTTAAACTGAGATATTTTCATGCTTATTTTCATCATGCTTGTTGTTTTGTCAACATGGATTAAACCAACCTGTATTACTCAGTCCGCTGGCATTTTACTCATCAAAAAAAGCAACTAGAAGCACTCAGAAAAACCACCAAGACCCATTATCATTGTGAGATCATAACGGAATCGATCTTTTCTTAATATACAATGATGACATCACATGATGAAGATGTCATCATTGTATATGATTTAGGCCACAGGGTCATTAAAACATTGTAGAACCCTGATTGTGATCCCGATCACCACAAAAATTTTATCATTTGACCTTTGTAACAACCTCAGCATTTCCTGAAAATTTAATCAAAATCTGTTCATTATTTTTTTCAGTAATCTTTTGCACAGACAAACACACAAAGGCTACCAAAAACATATTCCTCCTTGGCGGAGGTCAGTGATAATAAAGATAAATTTTTGACATCTGTGAGAATGCACCTTAGAGAATGCAACTTAAACCTCCTTATTTATCATGTTTTAAAAGTCACAAGTAGCCCAATTATGCATAAAATAATTTTCAGTGTTTTGTTGGGCTCTACATTCTCAAGCATACTGCCATCTAGTGGTAGCTGTGCAGATCTACGATGCCCTTCAAATACCTGATCTCACCAAACAAATTGGATTCATAATGTATGGCTTACATTACAGCCTGTTTATATTATGTCTAAGGCTGCAGGTGGGAAATAAAAAAAAAAATCTATTCTGTGGTATTTCTGAGTCCTCTGTGTGTCATTGCCAATAAGATGGAAAATGGATGATATGATGTATGAGTGACCACGGTGAATGTATTGTTTTAACCAAAAGGGCACCAGCTGCAGTCACAGAGCTGAGGCGTGAAAAGTGGAAATCTGACCTGTCGGTTTAGAGCAGAATGAAAACACATCCCACCCTGACCTTTCTGCTTCATTACCTGCCATGATACCTCATAAATTGAAGTGAATACACTGTTTGCTGTCACATCCAGGAGGTGAGTTCAGTTTTTTTTTTCCTTCACATTTTTATTTTTTTTTTTATTTTTCCTTCCGGTCTGAAATTCAGTCAGACTGCTAGCAATTTTGCTCAACATGATTTATAAAACATCAGACCAATCATACTTGTTAATTACTACATAAATGTCAAAATAATAAGACAAATACCTGCTTTTATAAAACAGTTTATTAACTAGTGGGACTAAAATACATGAGATGGTGTCAAACATACTATGATTTAAAAATAAAAAATAAATTTAACATTTGGTGTTTATAGGTTTGTGATTAAGAAATGACAAAACTATTCAGAGAGTGTTTCTGAATAAAAATATCTCCTACAGAACAAAAACCACACAAGCAGGATGCAACTGCTTCTGCATTATTGCAATCACACATTTTCATGTAAAAAAAGAAAAAAAAAAAGCTAAATAATTAACTTTAGTGACCTCTGCTGGTGAAACTAGATTTAACATCATCCATTTAACATGCTTCAAACAAAAAAAAATGTCTGTTGGTGTTGTTTTTATTTGGAATATTAAATATTTTATGATTATTTTTTCGTTATTAAACAACAATTAGAGCCTTTTTGTTGTGATGTAGATAAAAAGGGATACTCATAAGTTTATATTTGACTCGTCAAACCATTTTTTTGCACATTATTTTTCATACAATTTCAAATAAAAAATTGAACAATAAACTACTACAATCATGCATCATGTTGCACAGCATAAACCTAACAATTATGTCCTTCAAATAATTCTAATGCATTTTTTTAGTTTGTAAATTGTGTAGTTTAATTTGGTATAAAAACATTTCTGAAAAAAAAAAAAACTTTAGAGAAAAAAGTCTTTGTTGTAGCATTTTTTATAGGGTGGATTTGGAAAGCTGCATCAGGTTCTCTTTTATATTTAAAACCCAGTTTGCTTTTTTCCAATAACTGCTTGCTAATTTTGTAAGTAAAACAGAGCACTTAAGGGAGAATTATTTAACAATATAGAGTTATTTTCCTTTCTCTTGGTTCAGGCAGTCACCAATCAAAAAGGTTAGGTATAAAGGTTACTGCTAACATTCTCTATGGATTACATATCATACATTTATTTTTACATGCTGTGCAGATTCTGTCATTTCATGGAATTGTGCAAACAGCAATAAACCTCACAGCAGTCCGACATAAGTTTATACCTTACAATATGACATCAGTAACAACAAATAAAACTAGTCCATGCCTCTAACTCACTACAGAGGATAAATCTCACCAGCATAACGTCCCCTGTGGAGAAATATAAACCTTTAGCTATACAATATGCAGCTATTACAACCCATCTCCTGTGTGCATGTTGGTGTGAGAGTGGCATTCGTTCAGTAATGACAGTATGGCGACGCCTTCCAGCAGGGATTACCACACCGTGCGCTCTGGCTCACCCATGGAGCACGGTAATGAAGGGAGGATGCAGGGAATGGAGGTGCAGGCTGCAGGTTACGTTTTCACCAGAGTTTTAATGGCAGATGACAACGCAGGACGTGACTGTATCACTGAAGATTAAAACTGCCAGAGAGAAGGGAGGGGAGGGGAGGGGAGGGGAGGGGAGTAGGAGAGTTGTATGCTCTTGTTCATCAGACATGTTGATGTAGTAAAACAGCAGAACATTAGCATAGAGTTCAGACAAAAGACAAAACAAGTTGTTTTCATAAGTCACTTCTGTTTGGGCAGTAGTTCCTGCAGTTTATGTTTGGGACTCCATTAATGGATCACTGAAGAAATAAAATTAGACCAAATTTAAAAGTGCTAGCTGCTTTTAGCATACTTTCAACATGCTATAAGAGATAAATATACTTATCTTACATAGATAAAAAATAACAGGGGCTGTTTTTGCTGTCATTACATCCTTTTATTAATCAGTTTCCTTCTTTAAGGAACAATACTGAGGTACAGATTTGTTATTTTGTGTGCCAAAAGTGTTTTGTTTTGTTTTTTAACCCATGGTAAAACCGCATCCAAATTTAAACTATGAATTTGTTTTATCCAAAAAAATTTTAATCAATAAATATAACTTTTAGATGAAGACTGAACGCTGGTTGTAGTAATCACAGAGGATCCAAATTCTTAGCAAGATGTTATGATTATTGTGGTAGCAATACATTATACAGCCACTACTTATCAAGTACGTATTAGTACCTGTTATGTACCAGGTAAGTACTGGGTACCTGTTAGTACAGTGGAAGTTACTTCATTTTACAGCATGGTCCTCGTAGGGACCTGGTAAGTACTAGGTATGTACCCGGACTGCATTATGTATTGATACCATTTTTTTGTCAAATACTTTAAGTATCAGCAGTATGAACTATTGTGTTTCACTGCAGATGCTTAAAATTCACTTGTGTTTGGATGTGTGGCAAGCAATGTTTCATCAAGCAGTAGAACCCATTTACAGGAATATCTCAGTGTGTCGCAAGTCAGAGCAAATCTTTCTGAAGTAATCCAAAGGCCCATTGTTTTTTTGAGTGTGTGAGTGTGTGTGTTGGAGACATCTCTGAGGCATCATTATCGTTGTAGTTTTGAACCTAATCTACCCAGAAATCAGTCAGCAAGCAAACAGTGAGTGAACAATGAGTTTCCTCGTTGACACACTTTTATTTGCTTTAGATGCAACACTTACTCAGAATATTTCCGACAAAACAAGTTTTAAATATAACTTGGATCGTTTGCTGCAAAAATTTCAGGATTTTTAAACTTACAGCACAATTAAGCAGCTGGTTTTATGTTGAACATTTATTGGACAACAACAAAGAGTGATTATAATCATTTTTTGTGGCCATAAGATTTATATTAGATTTGTAATAATTTGAACAAAAATACCTAAATTTCAGCCGTTAAGGGTAGGATGAGAATCCAGCAGCTCCTCTCCCTTCCAGGTCTCTGTGGATGTTCAGATCCTGTGGAGATCAGGCAGAGAGAGCAGATCTTAGAGAGATCAATACTCCTTAGTGGATTTCCTATATCAACCACACAGAAATCCTACCATCTGTGACATATAGGTTGAGCGTATAAGTCACTGCTGGATGGGATCCAATCCAATAAGTCACTCTCCACACCGTCTGTTCTCGTTGGGTTGGAAATGCTGTATAGGCTCATAGAGGTGGATGAGCAGAAACAGCAGGTAGCAGCAACACCAGGTGGAGTGTACGTGTCTTTTTTTTTTTTTTTAATACAGCGGTTAATGGTTCACTACACTTTTCAGTTCTGCTTGCCTGAACAACTTTTTGGGTTTTGATTTAATTTTTTAAGAAGCCAAAGAGTTGTGATCAAATTAAAAGGCAAAAAAAAAAGAAGAAGAAACAATCATGAAAATGATTCAACATCAGAGTCGAATCTTGTTCTCGGACCTTAAAGTGTTGATATCATGTCTCTACATTATGGGCACAAAAATATAAAGAATGAGAAATATCCACACAATACTGGGTCACTCACCTCAGAGTAATTTTGAATTTATGTTTTCTTTGATACCAGATTTCGTCCTTCAGTCAAACAAGTTGGTCCAAGTTTCTCTGCTGAGCAGAAATAATTCATTTAACTGACCATTTTTCCTTTTTATTATATAAAAATGGTTATTTTAAAACAAAACACATCACAGGGATAAAGAATTTTTTTTTACAAGAAATCAGATCATTTAAAAAAGGGTCCCAATGTTCATTTCAAATTACATTTAAAATGTCAGTGTCAATTTTTTTTTATAGCACATTTAAAACAACAGCGGTTGACCAAAGTGCTTCACATTTTACGCCAACCATCAAATATAGAACAAGATTAAAACAACATAAATTAAAACACAGAAATATAAACAGTAAACAGAAAACAAGTTGAGTAAAAGTATCATAAAAACACAACTCAAACTGTATTAAAAACCAGTGAAAATAGTTAAAACTTGAATATATAACAAAAATTGTCCTGACTGTGTTTGATTTCAGGATTTAACCTGAGAGAAACATCCAATGATTTTCTGATAATTGCTATTAAAAAAAGGGATTTTACATTTTAAATCTAAAGTTAGTTTCTGCATGACTATTTCCAAATGATTCAGATAAAAGTAGAAACAATTCGACTGCAGAAGAGGCTTGATGATCATACATCAGTATCAACATTGACTATCAGTAAATTAATCTGGTGGTGTGCGTTCCTCCAAGAAATGGCTCTGTGCTCACATACTGTCATAAAGCAATTACATTAATCATTTTAAACAACAAAAATAATTCTGAAAATCAAAAGGCATAACATAAATTTGCCTCAAAAGGAACAGGTTACATAAAAATTTCCATTCTGGGTGTTTTGGATTTGAAAAGTTCACGCTTGTTCCAACCAGCTGCCCATCAAAAGAAGAACAAACTCATGCAGGACTTTCTCCAAACTTTCACACATAATTCGGAAAGAGAATGTCAGAAATAGAAGATTTTTTTTTACTCATATTGGGAATACTGGAACTCGCAACATCTGGTTTCTGTAAAAATATCAGCCAAAGAAATATTTTTATGAGGTGCAAACAACTTGAGTGAAGAACAAAGTGACTTACAGCGGCGTGTAGAAGTGAGAACATCATGTTCTTCTGTCGCCGATGAACCGGTTCTGGTTGCTTCAAGTAGAAGCTGCTGTAATAAAATAGACAGGAAAATGTACTGATCTGTATGTGTTGTTTCAAAGAAACACAGGAAATAATGAAGTTATAAGTGGATTATTTTAGTCCAGCAAAAAACAAAACCATGACATTGTTTATTCGGGATGATTTGATGGATGTACCTCTGCATGGAGTCTGTTACACTGTCAGTTCAATGCAAACACAGCAGACTGATCGTCATTCTATGATTTATTTGCAAAGAAAAGCATATGATTGTAAGTTTGCTGCTTCGCAGTCTCAAAGCAGATTGTCTGTAAGAGCCATTGTGTGCAGTTATTTATTTTTAATGGTCAATTTTAAATAATCAATTCAAAACATCTCTGACAAATGCCTTGAGAGCTTGAATTCAAGTTTTAAGTTTGTTTCTATAAATATGCTCTTTATCTTTAGGAGGTGGCCCCAGATGTTAAAAGGTTTTTATCTAAATGTAGCCACATATGACAACAAAATAGTTACTGACAGGGCCATGCAACCATTAAATCATGAAATGATTGGCTATCACTATGAGTGGCTATCACCTACTTATTTAAACTGTTAAGTTCCAGTTGTTTGCTCCTCTGTGGTCCATTCAGAAGATTTTACAGTGTGATTCAAATGAATATATACACGTCAATGAGCAAAGATTTATTAATTACCCAAACTGAACTGATTTACAATTTTATTACTTTTTTACCTTTAAAAGCACTATGTATATAAATGTAGCAAATGTTTGGTGATTTCTGCAGCATGTGAGGAAGTCTTGCTACTGCAGCCTGCATGTTACATTCTTTGGAGGTGAGACGATTCAGGGGCCAAATCACCCTGGGGGCTAAAGTCCGTCCATCTGTCCATTTTCTTTTACCTGCTTTCTCCTGCCTGGGGGAGCTGGTGCCTGTCTCCAGCAAGAGGACAGGTCACAAGTCCATCACAGGGGACACGAAGAGACAAGCAACCATTCACACTCTCACTCACACAGAGGGATAATTTAGAATTACCAGTGAACCTAACATGTATGTTTTTGGTTTGTGGGAGGAAACCAGAGTATACAGAGTTCAAGGGGAGAACATGTAAACTCCACACAGAGGAGCCAAACCTGCGACCTTCTTGCTGCGAGGCGACAGCTCTGACCACTGTTCAGCTGTGGCGTCTGGACCCAGAGTCTATTTGCAAAAAGATAAGCGGGATATTGAAAGGGTATGTTTTTAAGTGATCGCAGAGGCCCGCGAATGTTTGGTCCAAGTTATTGTGTTGAAAAATGAACGGCGAGTTTTTGTTTTGTCTGCTGAAGCTGGGCCTAGTTTCAGAAAATGAGAATTCTCACTGTTCTTTCTGCTGGTGTCTTGTATAAAAATAGAAAGACTTCCACATTCAGTATTATAAATTGCAAAACAGCCACTGTTTCATTATATTTTATGCACTTTGCTGTAAAGCTGCATTGCTTCTCTGAAATTACAGGTCAGCCTGCTTTGTTTCTATAAACTGTAAATCTGGTAAATGAAAGTGAAGCTGGGCTATAAAGCTGCTCACACTCACATCTCATTTTAGAGTTACAGATGGTGGAAAACTTTCTGCTTCCATCAGTGAAGATAAAATGCAGCCGTATCATCATTGCCAACTTAAACGCTTAGGAGGATTACTCCTGGATACATTTAAGTTAAATACCTCGCATTCCTCACAAGTTCATTCACAAGTTCCAGCTGTGTGGTAATCACTTCAGCATATATTCAAAGTCAAGTTACTAAAAAGAAAGGCCAATCCTCAAACAATGTTGAGAAAACAGAAAGAGTTGACTTTGTATAACTGAAATCTTGTGTGCGCCCAAATTTCCTTGGTGATTCCTCCATAACCACACAACAAGGAGGCACTGAGATTTTGTTTAGGAATCACTGTTTGTTTGATCTCAAGAATTAAAATGAATGTGGCATTAGGTGAATAAAGTGCGATATTATGCTCTTTCTTTACTTGACTTTTTTGAAAATATTGCTCATTTTTTTGCTCAAAGATGTCGTGTTTGTACAGCTGGAACGTTGACTCAGTCTGTAGAGTGTGACAATAACTCTGCAGACATTCTGGCTTTCACTTCTACCCTTAAGTTTGTGCACATTGAACTGAAAATTGGAAATATACTGTAGATTTCTACAGTTACATGTTTTGCATGACTGAAGAAACACTCAGTCTCAGATGAGCAGATTATACGCAATTATAAACTCAGCATGTTGCTGTTCTTTTAAGAAATGGACTTTATTTGGTCTTTTTCATCCGCTGCTGAAGGGGAAAGGGGAATAATGTGTGTGTAGGTGTGTGGGTGTGTGTGTGAGTGTGTGTGTGATGGGAGCAGGGGTATTCATTTGCCTGTATTGTTAGCAAAATGTCTCATGAATCATGGATGGATATTCACAATTAACTTTGAAGTCAACCCCATTCAAGATGGCCGCCACAGCTAAGCAAATTTAGCAAACACAACAATGGCTATAACTCAGCCAATGTTATAAATAGCGATATAAAATTTAGAGTCGTAGAAGCTGAGATTTGTCTTGAACGTGTTCTGCTTTTAAAACTTTGTTATTAACTCTTACAGTCAACTCTGCCTGTTTGTTAGCAAAATATCTCACAAATTACTGGATGGATTTTAATGAAACTTTCAGGAAATAATTATTGGATACACATCTACAATTGATTCACTTTTGAAACCAACATAATTTAAGATGGCCACCATAGCCAGTCGTCCCTAAAAAACACAAATGGCTGCAACTCGGCCAATTTCACAGATTTTAAGATCAAATTTAATGTGATAGTAGCTTAGCATAATCCCCAACACATACTCAATAGGCTACACATTGAGCAATACTTTTCCTTATAAATTTAGCAATAGTTTTTGTCAGTAAACCTGTCTGTCTGTTAGCAAAATATCTCATGAACTGAAGAACAGTTTTGGATGTAACTCTCAGGAAGTAATTATTGGACGTACTTTTACAACTGATTAATCTTTGGAATCACCCCAATTCAAGATGGCTAATCAACCTTAGCCAACACATAAATGGGTTTAACTCAGTTAGATACTGAGCTAAAATTGGTGTGGTAGTAGCTGAAAGTCATCCTTGACTTATTCTCTAAGCTCTAACACGTCTCTTGTCCATGATGTCAAATATAAGGTTTGACCAAAACAGCTATAACTCTATTCAGGATCATTTTAGTTTAAATATCTGGCATGAAAGGGAGGAGGGGATATGCATTCCTTCAAGGAATGCTATGTCTTTAATTTATTAAATGGATTTTATTTGGGATTTTTTTGTTTTTGTTTTTGTTTTAATAAATAATGCAGGGTAGGCAGTCGGGGTTTTATTTAGGCTACAAATCCTATTTGAGCTGATGTCAGAATAAATGTAGCTGCTTTTCTTTTTCACAGCATTTCCAACCCACCCTGGGTGTGAAGACTGAAGAATACTAAAACACAAGTGCTCAGGTGTAATTTTCTACCTAAAGCTGGAGCCTGGGAAACTGTTCTGCTGGGCTGCTCTTCAGACACAAACTCCGGGTGGCTGACAGCACCAAACTGGGGTAAACGTCAATTAAGACGTTACAGTAGATGACAGGCCTAAAGAAAACAGAGCTGAGGGGTGCCATCTGGGGCAGACTGTGTAAACTCAAGGTGTCTGAACACGACGCCACAGATAAAGCTAAAGTGGTAGCAGCTTCGGACTTGTCGGGCTAACATGAAGAGGCATGAGAAAGACTTTGGGAAGATGCCTGTAGGACTGCGACTTTCTCCACATCTCATACTTGCTTTGCTTTGATCAAAACTGCAATGTTCTGCGATGCACATCTGGGAAACATGCAGGATTTCTAATGTTTGTGTAACCTGGTAAAAAGTCTACATTTAATCTTAAAGATACTCATTGCAAAGTCATGAAAACCAAAGGAAATAAAGTCATGAAGTTATAAACTAATCTGCACAATATCTTTTTTCTCAAATGGATGGTCAATGTATTATTCAATTAAAACTTTGTCAGCAAAATTTGTGGCCAGATGCCAACTATCACATGCATTCGTTGACTTACAGACAGTTGAAGTGTCTGAAAATAGGTCAAACAATAAAGGGACAGTCTAGTCAACTTTGTAGTCATGTTCTAACAGTTATCCATAGTTAGTACATTATCAACCATGACATCAGTCTTAGAGCACAGACTAGTGAGAAAGAGGCAAACGTCTTTGTCTAGGTTAGACTAATGTCTAATGCAGAGTGCTTCTGCAGCAATGTGCGCAAATGATCAAAGCTTTTATCTAAAAAAAGAAAAGGTCTGAGGGATACGTGTGATGGCTGATTAGGGGGTTCTGTGTATTAATAAGAATTTCAGTCATATTTGATTTTGTCTTGGAAGCACTAAAAAATGCAGGTAAATTGCCCTTGCAGACCTTCAAAACAGTTTATTGTGTTTAATGTATCATAAATTCACTGGTCTTATGGATATTTTTCTCTTCTATAGCTCCTTGAGAGCTGCACTACTCATCTTTTCGGCATGCTCAGTGTGCAGAAATTGATTTAGAGAGAAAACATCTTCGTTGTGTGTGTGTGTTTTGTTTTCGTCCATCTTTAATAGAACTTCAGAGAGCAGGAAGTGTGTGCGTCACAAAATCCACCCTGGTTATCTGCTTTCACACGCTCCAGCCTGCTGCCTGCCCTCAAACTGCACCAAGCTTCCACCGTGAGAGGAGCTGATATACAACAACACACAATCACACAAACGGCACATGTATGCTCGGCAAACATGCAGCGGTGCTGAGCATGCCTGAACTCCCTGGCACACCTACTCCCAGGCATGCAGACATGAATTAAAGTTTATTTTTTAAATCAAAGCCTGAGGCAAAACAGGGAGTAAAGAGATTCAAATGTTGCTGTGAATCAAAAATGTAGCAAAAGTTTGATAGTTTGTTTTCTATAGCATGTGATGGATTGTCATGAATCTTGGGGATATGTTCTCCTCAGGCCTTAGGTGAGGGTGAGAATGTGTGAGGTCACACCATGTGACCTTTAGCTGAAGCCGCTGGGCCACCATTGGTTCAGAGCCAAACACTCCAGCAGCCACCTCCCCCAGACAGAAGCACAACCCTCTCTGCTGCTGGATGTTCAGGCAAAGTGCAGAAAGTGGCTGAGTGTTGGCACAATCCCACATCTGTCTTACTGCAAACTACACACACACACGCACATAAACACAGGTGTGAAGTTATGAGCTGATACAAATATATGCCTTTCTACATTTCTGTCCAGACAAATCTGGTTATACCAAAGTGAATATTGCTGCCCCTTTGTAGTCCTGCTGTGATTTAGTTTGGCTCTGTTGCTTCATTGCCTCCTTCGATTTATAAAGTATTGATCAGAACCATCATGCATGCTCTGAAACATCCAGAATCTGTGTTCATTACTTTAACTTCTCGCCCTCAACCCCTAAATTTCCTGCTTGTTCCAACAGCACAACATGGCAGTACTGAAAGATCCTCAAAAAGAGTTTAAACGTTCAAAATGAGAGAAATTATGACCCATCTCAGGCAGTAAATAGATGTATAAATGACCCCAAATTATTTTTTAAAAAACTGAATTAAACTAAAATAATCCCATATGAGAGATCATGCATGCAGATTTTATAAAAAACATGTCTCCCCGCTGCCTCACAACTAAACCACACCATATTTCCTCCCAACCCACTGCATGAATATTTAGAGGTTGTTAATTATTTAGACTGGAGGTGTAAAGATGCATGTTTGGCTGTTTGCACTTGCTGGCTTTTTATTTAATTTCTCCTCGGAGTGGAGGAGCTTTCCACTGGAGGCTTTTTCCTTTTTTAATCAGCAGGCGGAACAAATTTGAAATCAAGATGTACTAGAGGTGCAAAAAAAAGGGAAATTAATTTGCATTAAACTGAGACTAGAAATACATTTTTGTTGGAGCATTACCTCCATGATAATAGATTACATGACACGTATTGTAATGTTATTAGTGTTTGCTCTACTGGATGGAAAACATGTCATATTTCCCTTAGACAGTTGGAGGCATGTATAGCTCTGCAGTGCCTGAAAACAGAATATTAATTTCAAATGAAACGCTTCGAAAATATAGTGGTGTAAATTTTTTTGTCATCCAGATACAAGGCAAATCATTTGTTGATTTTGGTTCTATTCAACAATTGTGCAAAATTTAAACAAACAAACTTATTCCAAACAAAACTTTTAAAGGGGAAAAAAATCTAAATGCAGGTAAATATTTAAAAGTAGAGGCCAACTTTAAGATGTTACTGGTAGATTGTAAAGACAGGTTATTTCCCTTAATCATAAACTGATTCTTACCTTCATTATTAGAAGAGGAGACCTCCAAAAAAAAAAAAAAAAAACAACAAAAGTCTGGAGTCCCGAGCTAAATGAAGTTTGCTGCTCCTGAAGCCTCCTCGGGTCACCCCTCTGTTCACATGTTGATTGTGTCGATGTGTATTGAGACTGCAGACGTGTGTATTCACCCAGGGTTATCCCCCTGCCAGTTGCTGATTTCTCCACGTTACCAGCTCCATCAAGAAGGTGACACTCGTGCAGCTTCTTGGAGGAAAGTCTGTGTGGAAGGAGCCGCTGCAGGCCGCTGGCTGCGCGTCAAAGCGTGAACGCTTCTTGTGTTTGTTAGTTGGCAGTTCTGAAAAAACTACCCCCGGGATTTATTTCTCCTCATATTAATACCCCATGAGAGACGACCTACGGCGAGGATGACATCAGATAAATCAGCCCAAAGCGCCACCTACGAGCTCGAATTTAAAGAATATTTTGGTTCCAAGCGAGACTTTTATAAGTTCTATGAACAAAAGTTGTTTTTATATTAGCGGTTGAGTTTGCAGATTGCATTTTGAAACAGAAAAATTCACCTGGCACAGATACATTTTTCCTTTTCTATATTTGTTTTTTTTTTTTTGTTGTTTTGTTTTGTTTTGTTTTGTTTTGTTTTGTTTTGGCAAAGTGTTGCGGTGTTTCTTCCACGGCGCCTCCGCACCGCCTGCAGCCGTGAAAGCTGCTCTCGCCCCCCGCCTCCTGCAGGCAGCTCCGACCCCCTCGTACCTTTAGAACTCCGCTTGTTTGCTTAAGCTTGCAGATCATAGCTTGTTTGTCTTTGTCGCACTGTTGAAGCATATCCCCCCTCCCCTCCTAAAAGAAAAAAAGCCAAATAGCGTCAAAACAATCAGAGTGGAGCAAAATTAAAAGAAAAATAACTTTTTTTTTTTAAATCTGGGGGGGGGGGTGCTAAATCTAAGGTGTGTATGATTAACAAAAGGCAGCAGATTTGCGTTTGAATCATCCTAATTATTTTAAATAAGCTACTCGTTATCTTAAACAAACCTGACTGGTCTAAGATCCAACTAGGAGGAGGGAAAAAAAAACTTAATGGACTGTTATTTGTTGCCCGGACCGCCACCTCTTCTTGTTGATTCCAGTGTTATTTCAAGCCCCACTGACCAGCCCGAGCTCAGACATGTATTCAGCAGCTAATCTGACGGAGCATCTCGGTGCCATGTGTATTCGAGCGGCCCATTGTTTTCCTCTATATAGATTAGCCGCACAAGCGCCTCACAGAATCAAAGCCTATAGACAGACTGTCATTGCTTTGCACTCCACTAACACACTCCGCGCACAAAGATTCAATAAAAGTCCCCCAGCAGAAGGTTTTTGGACAATATATTTACTTCCATTAAATAAAACACAATATTTTTTTGGGATGTTGGAGAAAGGAAAAGGAACATAATTCCGTACCAAATAGTATACACAGAGCAAAAACCAAATAATCTGTCGCAGGAACATTTTTTTTTGGATGCTTATTATTATTATTTTTTAAATCCAGGATTGCTATTCTAAATTGATATTCACACAGACATTAATAATAAATTTATAATATGTTAGAAACACACAACTGGTGCGTTTAAATATGTACATTCCCTTTTTTGTTTGCAAGCAAAACATGATTCCTTTTAGGGTTGCTTCTTTTTTTTTCTACATGCGTTGAGAAATCGAAAAAAGACTGGAGGGTTATAGCGCCTTAACAAACAAGAGATGATCATTCAAATATATATACACAACCTTTTTCAGTCAACTGTTAACGTCCAAAAATCCACCAGAAGGACCCTCATGACCAACAAGGTAAAGTAAAACAGGCCTTTTTTTAAAGTTTGACGCAGGCCAGTGCTCATTGAAAGAGGAATAAAATAAAAACTCCCGTTTCAGTTTGACTCCGAGCAGGAGTTGAGTTTGTTTCAGTGGTTCAGTCTTCTAGTGCTCCTTTGAAAAAAAAAAAAAAGACAAAATTAGCTGTAGTAGTCTCTTGTTCCTGTGGACGGCTGTTTTTAATTATCGCACACTGCAAAAAATAACCACCATAGCAAGCCATTTCAAATGACAACCATGTTCGGGCTTTAAAAATGAATGAAAATCGATGTGCCAATGGATGCAAAGGAATAATATCAGCTGTGTTTTTTTTAAATTTTGAATATAATTTGGAATATTTGTGGCACAAATGTCTTGAGGAGGAATCTGAATATTGCAATCCAAGCTGTGTGAAGATATTGCCAGAAATTTCCTAAAACAAAATTCCACCACCTGCTTCCTTCACTCCCTTCAGAGAAAAAAGAGAAATCACTCTGTTACATCTTGCCACGGTGGATATTTTTTGCAGTGCAGGTATTAGACCGGTCGGTCCACTGCGTACTGGCACGCGCTCAGATTGGTGGCTGGGTTCTGCACGCCGGCGTATCCAAAACTCGAGTGCTGCTTGGCTTTCAGTCTCAGGCTGGCCAGGCTGGAGTTACAAGTGTCTCTGTACACATAGGGAGGGGTCGGAGGCGCGTAGGGGCACGCCGGCGTGGGCACCCCCGAGTTGAGAGAGGGGTTACTGAGGTTGTTCAAGTTATTGAGGCTGTTGAGGCTGGATCCCGGCACGCCGGTCACCGCCGACGGCACCATGCTGGAAGTCATGGAGGAGATGGAGTTGGGCGGAGAGAACATGGTCTGCGAGGACAAAGGGTTGACGTTCATGGAGTTGAAGAAGGGGAAGCTTTTGGTGGACAAGGAGGCGGACGTGAGGCCCTTGGCGGCCCAGTTGTTGTACGTGTAGCTCGGGTACATGTCGTCGTAGGGCTGCATGAGTCCGTTGAACTGCGGGCCGAAGCCGTTCTTGCAGAGCTCGGCTTGCTGGTTCCTCTCCCGCTTCCTCCACTTGGCTCGTCGGTTCTTGAACCAAACCTGGAGCAGAATAAATGGAGAGATTTAGAGATTACATTTTGGCTTCTTTCTTTCTTCTCACACAACTGTCATATTGGACTGAGTTTTACATTTAAGCATCTTATCTCTAAATTTAATGGCAAAATAACTAAAAATGATCGAGCTATCTTTCCCTTTTTTCGGAGAAGACAGGTCCCGTTTAATCCCGTCTCTCTCTGAGCAGAATACACACTGCAGTCTCAGTGGAGCCTCTTGACGTGGAGAGGATGTGTATTCCTCTGCGTGCTTCCACAAACACCCTGACCTTAATCACACGACGTCAGGGCGACAAACGCAAAATACAAGCTTTGCACCTCTTTCACACGAACACAAGAACACGACTGGTATCTGTCACCGACTCATGTCCACAGCCCCAACTGTTAACAACGTGATCAGGGTTTAATTACAACTCACAGCATATTAATAAAAATATATTTGTGTGCCGTTTTTATATAAAAATGAGGTTTTAAAAGGAACCGAACAGGGACTTTAAAATATTTTATTTTCAAATTAACTACAGCTTGATAAAATACATTTACAATTTTGGTTTGTTGTTCTTATTATTTTAACCATAAAATGGATATTTACAATGTAGTTTCTTAAAGTTATTTTTAATAAAATATATTTAAACAAGGCTGAGATTTTTTTCTGTCAGATAAAAACCCTCTTGCTTTATTTATAACTGAATTGGAGCCGTGCGTAAAGTTTTCCGTGCGTGCACAATTCTGTTATATACAGAACCCTCGGGTAAATAGCAGAAATAATTACTTTTTTCTGCAGATTTTAATTACTAACACCCAGGAGAGTACTCACCCTGACTCTGGCCTCTGTGAGGTTGGTCCACACGGCTATTTCCTCCCTCGTGCTCATGTCCGGATAGCGGTTCCGCTGGAAGGTGGCCTCCAGCTCCTGCAGCTGCTGGCTGGTGAAGTGAGTCCTCTGCCGCCGCTGCCTCTTCTTCTTGGACGGGTCGTCCGAGGAGTCGTCATTTTTATTTTGTATTTTCTCCTTTTCTGGGAAGAAAAACGGGGATTTTTAAAAAAGAAAATCTGGCAGTTGTTTACGATATAAACAAAAGAAAATCTGGGCGTGAGTCCAATAAACGTTGTGGCTTTTGATTAAAATGTATTTAATCATTTTTTATTAATATGAATAATTTTAATAAAAAGTCTGCCTTATTTTAGGAGAACAATATAAGTCTTTATTTATTTACATAACACAAGTGTTCACAACAAAACCACTCAGCCAAATGAGAAGCTAATGAAACTGACAACTACAGTCGTCTATTTGCATGCATGTAAAGCTCCCCTCGCTTTGACTGATGAGAGACATCTATTGGGTCATATCAAGATGACATCTGCGGTGCCCTGCAGGGAGCATCTGTAACCCGAGTGCTTCTTACCCACAGACTCCGGACTGGATGTGTCCGACACAGTGTGCACCTCTAACCGGTGTTTAGAGTCCACGGAGCGCTGCAGCGGCTGCAAACTGGAAGCCATCGCCAGAGCCGTGTGGTGCGTGGAGGCAAGTTTATTCCCTGTGAGGTGGTGGTCTATGTTTAATGGATCCCTCATAGAGCTCATGGGTAAAAGATCGCACGAGCTTTTAGAACAGGAAGGGAAAGCGGAAAGTCCGACTCCGGAATGTGTTCAGCTCTCCAAAAAGCGCGCAGCGGCACAGTTCCTCCTGTGGTTGAGATGAAGCCCTCTTTCTCTTTAAACTGGACAACGCTTTAAAATAGGCCATTGAGTTTTGTCACAGCATCGGTGGAAAACTGCGGCTACCTTGGCTGACTGTCAGAGTGACAAGGACAGGTAGGTGATATTAGATCCAGAGGCTTACACACACTCCACCGCTCACTGCTCATTTCAGCTGTTGCCTGCGCGCTGCCCTATCCAACTGCGCCTCTCTCCAGAGCTCCACGTCACCGTCTTGCGCCCGCCCACATTCTCTCTGACAGGCACATCTATGAGGATATGACGGGCTGTTCAACCAACCGGAGCTTGCAGAAACGAGATATGCCTGCCAGTGTACTTATGCCGCGGCTGGCGCTTATTTTTCCCCTTCCAAATAAAAGCATGTAAAGAGAGATGGGGACGCGCGGTGCACCCGAGCAGCAGCCCAAGACCAAATAAAAATGAAAATAACGGAGTTTGGCCTCATTTTATGAGACGGGTCCAGTGGCCCAGGAAAGAGATGTAGAGCCACTGATAACCAAGCTGAGCTGCGCGCTCCGCGGGCTCTGCTGCTGCAGTTTACTCTGGGACTCAGTGGATAAAGGCAGCCGCAGAGCGGGATTGTACTGGAGGCACAAAGAAAATATGCCCACTGAATATCAAACACAAACACCTACTGCACCGCAAATATCCAGTGAAAGGACAAACAAATGTCAACTTCTAAAGGAAGGGGCTGCGCCGGCGCCATGCGCGCTCCACAACTATTTGAGCGCACTTGTCAACTGACGCTAACTGCCAGACACTCACACTATGTATGAAAAGCACACGTGCCGCCCGTGGCGCTCATGCAGCCGTGATGCGTGGCGGTGCAGAATGAAAAGAGCCGAAGTTACAGAAATAGAGACAAACAATTCACAACAAAATGAACATGACGATTCAAAAAACACAAACTGACCCAAAATGTAAAGTATTCAAACTGCATCTCCATATAGCTGTCAGACAAGCCTATGCCTATCCTCTTGACCTTCTCTGTTTTAGGGTTCACATATTCATTAAATCACCCTCACCAGCGCCACACAAGCCTTCAGTCAAGCACACAGGCTCAGTTTGTTGATTACTTTATCTGGGCGCTTAACAGGATTTCTCCTCACTTTGCTGTTGGATCTGTAAATCGTTTTCAGCCAGCACTCCTGTGGTGTTTTTTTGTTAATCTGATAAGACTTATTTGCCTATGAATGTCTGGATGAGGACGTTTAAATCTAAATCTCAAAAGGATTTGATGCATTAATGAAAATTTACGATGTTAAATAAAAAAAGCTACTTTAATAATCAGAGTGAGAAAAACTGAGAAATGGTAAGCAAGGTAACGGGTGACTGAAGTGATGAAGGTAATCATCATCATCATCATCATCATCATCATCATCATCATCATCATCATCATCATCATCATCATCAAGAAAAGCACACTCTTGGTGCCCACGTGGACAGGCGGACGCCCTTTCAGCTCGCGCGTTTGGATTTGGCGCAGTTGAGAAGTTACCAAACTAATCCCGCGTGAAAGCCCCTCATATATAAATACCAGCAGAGCACGGGGTGTATGCGTGTGTATGCGCCCGCTCGCGCACACGCACAGGCATCAGTCGCCACTCATGCGGGGCAATTACATGATGAATCGATAGGAATAGATTTATTTAGATGCTTTTGTTAAATAAGAATAGATGATCACGCTTCAGATTTTCAAGCGTTGACTTGATGGCAGCGAAAGAATAGTATTCTGCACCTCTAATAATAATAATAATAATAATAATAATAATAATAATAATAATAATAATAATAATAATAATAATAATAATAATAATAATAATAATAAAAGTTCACTAACGCTCACCAAAACAACTTTTTTATTCTATATTGTCAAACATCAAACAGTCTGTTGCTCGTTTTTTCCTCCTTCCAGGCATATTGTAATACTAAACCTGAAGTGGATTATCGGTTTCCTCTTCATTTCTACCTTCTGAATGCTTTATCTCTCTTCTGCGGATTACTGCGTGCAATAGGCCTCCGCCATAGAGGGCCATTAATTAGCAATTCAGTCAATACAGCGGGAGACGACAAGGCTTTTTACATAGGATTAAGGGAGACATCAGATTCCTCCATTAGTATATTCCTCCTCACGAATGGGCTTTCATTATACATTTAGTTTTCCCAGGAGTCAATCCAACAAGCGCTGCATATTTTACCCAGCAGCACAGATGATGCTCCAGGCTCCGTGATTGCAGGTAGTTTTCATTTCTTTTATTATTTTTAGTCAATGGCACCTTCTTATGCGTAATACTGAATCTTGGCCGATGAGCCATTAGTGGGAACCAAAAAAACCAAAGACAAAGTGGAAATGGTTGGTTGCTCGTATATCTCACCGAACAAGACTTGTTTTACTCGCCATAATAAATACATTTACTCCAGGCTTTTATTTCGTTCAGGATTTAAGTTTTTGCTTTACAGCAAAACTGAATTTGATCATAATTTATCTGAATGGATCAGAACAGATATGATATATTATAAAACCAGTTTTAGATCCATAAAAAGGGCAATAAATGTAAAATTAGGTGGTACATCTTTCAGTTCCATTTGTTATGCAGAGCAGCCATCCTTTCCTTTTCAGAGGCTGCAGGAGCGCACTCCTCCACCAGGTGTCGCTCTAAGACAGCAGTCAGACTGGTTTCTGTTCAGCCCAACAGAGGCCAGCTTGGCGTGTTTGACCGAACAGGTGAAACATTCAAACACAGCAGCTTTCCTTTTAGCACCAAACTGAAGAGTTCAGAGTCTGAAGACTGGGTAACTTGAAATAATAAAAAGAAAGTCGTGAGGAAAATAGGAATAATTTACAATATTCTCTTATAATGGTGTTAAATTTCAATTTTGTCGAGATGAAATGAGTTACTGTAAAGTGAAGATGTTGGGATTATTTTGAGAAATCACGAATAAACTGCTGAGCTTTTTTTTTTTTTTTTTGGATAAAGTCCTATTAATTTGAAGGTGTAGCCTGCTTTATTTTGTTTTGGTACTGAACCTAATTGCTCTAATATTTTTTATTTTATTTTATGCAGACTTGCAGAGTTTTTCCAACAATTAATTTACAAACTTTTATTTTACAACAAATAACTGAAAAAGTTGACAAATTATCACTTCCCTTTTGTAACAATTAGCATTTTGAACACAAAATAATCCTTGATGTGAATAATTAACCTAATAGTAAAATGCAAAAACAAAACAAAACATGAACAAAAAATTACAACAGCAACAAACGAACAAACATAAACTTTTATTAGTATTATTTTATTTGCAATATAAAAAGAGGATCATGTCTGGCTGTAGGTTATATGTGCAAAAAGCATTTTAAAACTAATTATATGCAGATTTGAAATAGGAAAACATGTATTTTTGAGTCCGAAATGTTGGTTTGTTAATATGTATTTTATTTCTTTAAAGAAGTCCATTATAGCTGTGGATGATGACACTCACCTATTTGCGCGCAGGTGTTGGCCAGTTTGCGACAGTGAGATTCCATTATGGTAGCTTCAGGTCCCTGATTCTGTAGGAAAGACAGGAAAAAAAAGAAAAGAGTGACTTAGTTAAACTGGAAAACTATTACAGATAATCAGTGTGGTTATGATATGATGGCAAACGGCATTCTTTACAGTCACAATGAAGTTAGTTTAATTTAATGCATAGCTGCATTAAGCATGTGTGATCTGGAGAAAAAATGAATATGTTATTTCAAATAAAGGATGACACTAATTGCGCTTCTTTAACGACTCACTTCCGGGTTTTATTATTTTAATTCAAAGCGGTTTCACTCCTGGTTTTAATCCAAATCTACTTTTAAAACGAGTCACCTGTATAAAACGCTTCACAACAGTGTTGGGGAATCATTTGGAGGATCTCTCCACACAGTTCAGCCTTCTTATTGCGCTTTGTTTTCCGCTTTATTTTTCTGTGTGGTGCGTAAAAGCCGCCGTGTTTTGCCTGAGCCGGCTCTTGTGTTTTGGTGCTGTCTGCAGCAGTTGGAAGTGGAGTGATTCCGTGGTAAAATCACGGGATTAGAGTCTGATTGAGATGTCTGTCGGTGGGATATTACAAAATTCATTATCGCAACCCTCATACTACCTCGATATGAAGTTACACAGATGGGTTTTTATTAGTCCAGGCTCACACTGTTTGCTTATGATAATTCAAGTCGGGGGGAAATTTGCATGCAGTCATGCTGTTAACCATTTTCCCCCAGTTCTTCTCTTCACCTGCTCTACATCTTCTGCGTGTTCTTTCCCTCTCCCCCCTCCTCCTTTTCATTCAAAAGATGCAGATATTGGAGGTTAAGTTTTACACGGTGTGTACCTGCGCAGCGATTTTCCACACCCCCTCCTCTGGACTTCGGCAGCAAAATGAAATAGTGGGGGGTCAGACTGTAAGGTGGAGGGTTATTGCGTGTTATCTAATCAGTGAGATTCAATGAGAGGTCTCCTCCAATATTTCAGCCTGCCTGGCAGCTCCGCGGCCTCTCAACACACGCAGCTTTTATTTAAACGTTTTGGAAATGTTGATTTTTTTTCCAATAACGTGGGCACAAATTTATTTATTTCGTTTTTAAGGAAGAGAAAATCACAGCAAAGGTACTGATTGCAACGTGATGAAAAGCGGTCAAACAAAATAATCACAAAGAAACAAAATGTGCACACGTTCTTCACATAGTGATGCTTAATGTGTCCTCAAATAAAAAAATATATATATAAAGTTAATTTTGTGAAAGGCTGCTAAGTACCATTTGCAGTTTGCAACATCTGAGGAGACTGGAAATAGGTCAACAATGGCGATGTCTATGGAAGAACAATTTAGGACTGAGAAGTCCAACGATTTTGATGTATGGGTGCAAATGTATGCTTAGATTTGTTGAGTATAGTATGAAGCTAAAAATGCTTTGTTTACACTGAGTGCGTACCTGCATTTCTGAATTGTATATTAATTTATCTGGAAAACTGCTGGAATTAACTCTTTCACACTGCACTCATTTGAGTATTTATAGTTTATTTTCAGCATCCTTTTTTTGGATTTCATAGTTTTCAATGACCTTTACCTTTTAGGCGTAAAGCAAAAAAATAAAATAAATAAATAAAAAATAAGAAATCCCTCATTTGTCCTAATACAGTTGGTGATTTGTTATAGGTAATCAATCAATTAGTAAATGAATAATAAAACAAAATAAATAACACTAATTAAAAACGTATTTGTGGGCAAAAATACAACCTAAATCAATAATAATAATAATAATAATAATAATAATAATAATAATAATAATAATAATAATAATAATAATAATAATAATAATAATAATATTTTTGATGAATTGACCCCCCGGAGCTGTTTAAAGCTGTTTCGGCCTCCCTGATTCCTTATTTTCATCTCGTTCATCCATTCATTCTCACTCCACGGGTTCTGTTTGCTTTCAGCACCGACAGTGGGAATGAATGAGTGAGTCCCGTGGCGTGAGGCCCGGTGCAGACAGAGAGCTGGCACGACCTCACACCGGCTTAACTTCTGAAATGAACCCGGCAGAGCCTGAGACTGCAGCCGTCACTTCTACAGGGAGCCTCCACCATATGCTCCAGCAATAAATAAAGGAATCAAACTGTCAGCGGGGCGTCGTTTTCTTCCTGCTTTCATTTTATAACATTCAAAATGAGAATCAAGGGCAGGTTAAACTACTTTTTATTGTCAGTTAAAACACAAGTGTAAATAAAGAGCTTGTTTGCCATTTAAGTTGGTTTTAAAACCATCCAGCTTGGCTTCATCTAAAAGGCAGCTTTACGCGCTTATTCCCACTTTCCCCACATCCATCACCAATGCGTTTTTTTATGTCCCGACACTCCATCACTGCTATGACAACACCTCATGATCATCGGCCGACCTGTGAGCCGAACCCTGCCCTCGCATCACTCCACACGCTCCTTCATGAAATTCACATCGGGAAAAACGCACGGAGCAGCAGGCGAAAACCCACACGAGGTGGAACAAATTCTTCCACTCGCATTAACTCACATCTCAGTTCTGTGTTTTAAGTGTTTCTGCTTCTCCAGCGGCTCACTTACCAGTTGCGGACACCGGCGGGGATCGATTTCTCCCAAGCGTTTTGTCGGAAAGTGAGCAGATAAATCCCACTGACTGTCCAAACTCACTTTGAAAACAGCAGTTGCGTTCAGGGAGACAAGTCAGGCAGCCACGGTGTCCAGGAGCGGTGAAGTTTCTGTCCGGGAGCGTCGCATGGATGTGCTCCCACACCGCTTATCCAATAATAATAATGCCAATAATGATAATAATAAAATTAGGAGAGACGTGGCACCGCTTTTAGATTTGTTTCATTAACGCGCATAAATAAGTTACAAAGTGAGGAGAAGCAGCGAAGGAGGCGCTTTCATCCGCCTTGGCTCGTCCTCTTCTGCCTCCCTCAACTTTCCCCCCCCCCTTTCCCTTGAAAGACGCTCCAAGAGTGGCGCAATTTTTCCAGCTTTTGAGCTCAGAGAGGGACGCCGCGTGTGTTTGTGTGGGAGCGCGCGCGCGCTCGTAAAAGGGGTGTGTATGTTTGCGTCTGAGCAGAGGGCAACTCTGAGCCTCTCAACTTTCATCAACAATCGAACAAAAATTCAGATGCATTAAAAAAAGAAGAAAGAAATGCTGAATATCTGACGCCTCTGCGCGCTTCACTGCAGAGCTGCAGGCATGCACAACGTGGAATGGCTCAATTTGCTTCAAACAAACCTGCAATTTGCATGATGACGCCTTTAAACGCAGTGCGTGAAAAACAAACAGCTTAATCTGCTAAATTTATTTGGAAACTGGATTCCCGTTTTATTATCATGTCATTAATTAACTTAATCAGCATCGCTGCTTGTGACGCAAACACGTTTTGTAATTTGAGTCACTTATTAAACACGATTATTCGAATAAAGGTGGAAAAAAGAACAAAAAGAGTATTTTCAAGTGCTGCACTGGCCTCCTTCAGGGCCAGACAGAGCAGAGCGCTATCGTGTTGCGGATTTACGCGCAGATGAAGCGAACAGCTGGCCTGGATGCAAATGTTCTTTATAGATCCGGTTGATACAGACTGCATGTTCCATCTTAAGTGAGGCAAGCAGACCGGACGTATAGGCCTGCCGCCCCCCCTCCCCAGCACCAACCCCCCCGCACCCCCAGCCCTAATCCGTATTTTACATTTTTAGTCATACTCCCATTAAAGCGGTAATTAATGCGCGCATCCACACGGGAATTTCCAGGCAAAAAAAAGGGGGTGGGTGGGGGGTGGCACTGAAGCAAAACGTGCGCATCATTTATCCATCTATCCGCAAATGTGTGGAACTGAAATAGATTTGATTAAGAAAATATTTATTAATTATGAGTGCTGCTTTAAAAAGGGATAATGTTCTAAAATTTTAGTTTGTAGCAACCTGTTATTTATTTAAGAGTGGAGCCATTCAGGAAAATTCTATTTATATTCCTCATAAATTCAAACTGGTTCGTTTCATTTATTTATTTATGTCTAATCTAACATCCAAATGTTAAACAATATGAGAAAGTTAAAAAATAAATGGGTTAAATTTGCGAAAACAGGTCCTGCATTCAGATTTTACCTCTGATATTATATGCTGTATGCATGCAAAAACACGCCAAACGCGCGCACACCACACAAAATTCAAGTAAACGAGCAGAAAACCCGAGCAAAAGCCATCAGCTCTGCATCACAAAGATCTTCTCATCCCGCCCCGCCTGCAAGAAGAGAGAAAAAAAGGGCGTGCAGCGTCTGGAGAGGCTCGGCGGTTCAGCTGCATACTTCTCTTACCTTCTTATACAAAAAGAGAGAGAAAAAAGTCAGTCAAGAGCCTCCTCTTTCTCACGCAGAAAGATGCAGAGGAATGCCTGAAGTTCAGACGAGGCTGGCGGGTATGAAATCTTTCGCCTCGGGGGCAAACCGGCGGCTTCTTTTCATTTCAAGCGCTTATCGATTCGCCGTTGTCATCTTTGGCGACGCAGAAGGACACTTGAAAGAATTTCTGATGGGGCTGTGATGTGAGAAGCAGGGTGACCTGCTCCGCTGATGCTCTCTCCTGACTCTTAACGAGCACATCAGCCCGCCCGTTGTCAGTTTAGTTGGACACTTCAACTTTTCCTCTTTCTGCGTTTACTGGAGAGGATTTTAAAACACTCTTTTCTGCTTTTTATGTACATCAGCACAGCATCCAAGCCTCTGCTTTAGGGAGGGAAGGTGATAGACCTCCAAACACAAACCAGTGCTGCAGCAGAGTGGTTACATTTGCAACCACTTTAGTCTTTTTATTCAGCCTGTGCTTAATTGTTTGTATTTTCACCTGGGTGCTCATTATAGGATGCATGAAACATATTCACTGTTCAGCATCACAGCTGTTTGAGTGACAAAATATGCACTTGTATTAAAAACACTGGAAAAAAAAGCACAATTTGCAAATATCTATAGATTTTGCTGGATTTCTTGATGAATAAATGCTGTAACAGTCCTTGACATATGAGAAATATACTTTGCCAAATAAAACACGACACTTGATCCATTAGAATTACTTCAATGTTTGTCAGAAATTGAGAATTTGTTAAATAACAGCTTCCTCAGTTAAACTCTGATAAGACAGACAACACAGTACAAATCCAGCAACAAATTGACCATTTAAACACAGATGTCAAGCCAAACCTGAGGAAGTTAGGTGTTGTTTCTGACCAGTCGATGCCAGTCCAAACAAACAAAGTCCAGTCCAAACATCTGGTATTATCACCTGAGAAATATCTCCAAATTAAGAAGGCAGGTGTCAAAACATGAACTGGAGATGCTTTCATTTCCTCTCATTTATCCATATTTTACATGTTTTAATAAAAACAAAACAAATCCTTGATCATCATCAGTTGGTCCAAAATGTTGCTGCTAGATATGACTTCTATTTTAAAGTTTTTTTATTTGTTAATTTCAGGGTTTGTTCTAAAATATTGATGTTAACTCTCAGGGCTTTTTTCAACCAAACTCCTGAACATAATAGCCTATTTTTTAAGCCTTACTCTTCAACTTGGGACCTTCGGTCTTCAAACCAGAAACTGTCAGAAGTTACTCAAACTTGCTTTCTAAGCAGTCACACCTTGGCAGCCTGTGAAATGAGTTCCTCTTGTTTTTATGACGCGCTGACAGCATTGAGTCTTTTAAAAAGCAGCTGAAGGCTGTTTTTATCCAGACAGGCTTGCTTTTTTTAATTTGCCTGTTCATATTATCTTAATTTTCAAAATCTTTTATGCCTATGCACAGTTTTTTTTGTATTGTTTTGCATTTTATTGTGAAGCACGTTGTGGTTTTAAAATGCAAAAGTTGCTATGTAAATAAATGTTGATAATGCTTCCTTACTTATATTTATTTAGGTGCATTTAACTTCTTTCATTTTTTCACAATACAAAACAAATGTGTGAGAAATAAGTAATAAAAATAAAACCCCCTCCCCCCAAAAAACCAACCAAACAAAAAAACAAAAAAACTCCTTTTAATTCTTGACACCCTGTATTTTAAATTACTTCCTGAATTTTCCCATAGCAATAACTGATATAAATCACTGCATCAGGGAGCTTCACGCTGTAGATGGAAGTTGTTTTTGCCTGTGAAAACAGTCCGAGTTTCTCTCTCTTTCTTTTTCTCTGCTGATTTAGCCTCAAACCACATGTGACTGCTGCCCAGCATTCTGTCTGGCCAACACTCTGTGGGCCATGTAATAAAATTTTTAAGTCAAATATGGTGTTCCCAAAGCCACAACCCTTTGAACAAATTGGTTTATGTGCTGCTCGCACATTGGATGTGAAATAATCACCAGAAATCTAGTTTTGTTTAGAGTTGTGGCTAATTGAAAGTTATAAGAGGAAAGAGGTAACATCCAGGGAGAAAAATAAAATAAAATAAAACATTTGATGAGACTTTTTTTCTCTAAGACAGAAACATCCTATGTGTATTTCCTTTTGTCAAGTATCACTCCAAGAACGTTATTAGTGAAAAAGCTGCCTGTAAATTAACCAAATTAAAAGGGTGGATCTTTGATAGCTCTTGAGCTTGTTGAGCGGCTTTATGCCTGATCCTTGCTATTCCAGCTCTGTCACAGTACCAAGGGGAGATGAGCTGCACCAACGCTAAGCACTCCAACTCAGCAACATGGCTTGTGGTTTGGAGCATAATAAGTAAGGCCTGTAAATGACTTACATGCTAACCTCACTCCTCCCGACGTGCCCAGCTAACATGGTGTATATTTAAAAAGTACTCAGCTCTTCGTCTTTGTCTTCTTCTGTAATTATCCTATCCTCGGCTTCCAAAGAAAATGCTATGATGTCATTGTGGCTTTGGGCCCCTGAGTGCTCTAATATTAATCCTGTGAATGAAGCAGCTTAAAATGAATACGGATCACTTTGAATAAAATTCTGCTCCGCGTTTTTTTATGCAAACACATTAAATCCTGTCATTGCTGGTCAGTCAGAAAAGGCTGTCTCCCTCTCTTGTGACTTTGGACCTGACATGGTTTTAGTCAAGCATGATTAGAAACGTCCCCAACAGTAGGACGGCATTCATTAGGCTGACAGTTTCTGACAGTAGAGCAGTGGCGTATGGCACAGAGTTGATCTCAGGGAAAGCAGTCGTGGGCGAATGCATAAACACATGTGGCCTCAGCCTTAATCACAGGTGCGAGTGGGCCAATAAATTGCTCAAGCAGGTCTGTGATCAATTACATGAAAAATCAATGGGAAGCTGCCACTAACCTGCCTAAGGGGAAATCGGCCAAGAATGAAATTGGTGTGATAAAAAGACTATGATGCCTCGCGGCTCGTCAATAACATGTAAAACAGTTTGGCTACATGCTAACGCTCCTGTCAGCAGACCTGAGGTGGACCCAGAGGTCACAACTGAAATCAGCTTAATTCTAATTGGTCCTCTTTGGCCAAAAAGAAGGATGTGAAGAAAGGTGGGGAAAAGACCCAGAAATATAAACTATATGTTGACTTCAGATAGTGGCGAGCATAGTGGATGGCTGACTGTAAATGCTTAAAATGACCATTTTTAAATGAAGATGTTTGATATGTACTGAGTGATAGAGACAATAAATTAAAGATAGAGTGAGGAGAAGTACAGATTCAAAGGAATTTGGATTCATTCACTCATAATCTTTGATATTTTTTCTATATATCTTGAGAATGGTACCTAAAGACTAACACATTCCAAAGTAAAAGGTTGGACCTAAATTTCCACATGTATCTTTCTTAAAAAGATTTGCAACCACTTAAAAAACAAACCAAAAACCTCTGGTTTAAAGGTTAGATATCAGTGGTCTGAAACTTTGGTTGTGTGTAGTTGAAGGGTTAAAATGCTTTTCAAAATCTACATCTTTTTAAAATTCTTCTGCGGGTGTGGACATCGACTGGGAGAACTGAGATTTTGTCTTCCAACATAGCCTACTAGAAACATATCGGCTATCTGATAGGCCTTTGACTGGCTAACATAAAATTATGGTTTCATGACTGCATTTCTTCTCAAATCATCTCTACAGGTCATTTGTTCATGCAAGAAATTAGAACACAGATCAGCTGTAGGTGAATGTCAAAATGCCATCATTCATTGTAAGAAATTATATTTTAGCTATAATCTAATTCTAATATTTGGTTTTGATTTTCACCCCTGATGTTGCAGTTTTATCTAAACCCAAGCAAGCAGTGTTCTTGTAACACTGTCAAACATTTACATGTCACCAAGGCAACCAACAAAATGACATCCTTTACGCCACTGCTGAGTTGTAAAAGGAGTGTATTAGAGCTCTAATTGTGATGTTTTTTAGAGCCTTAGCTAAACATTGACATTAGAAAATGACAAAAAAGTTCCTCTATCAAAAGCCTATCTTGCTGTCCGTTGAACATTTCCTGAACAGGAAAAAGTTTTAATAAATATCATAGTTAGCCTGACAGAGGCTACCATTGTTCAATGCTTATCTCAACTAAAATTCAGCTGCAGCTGAGCATATGATTCTTATTGGGCCAAACCTCTGTGATTTGATGACAAACATAGTTTTCAACATTGCATCACTGATCCTTTTGATATTGTGGTCCTACAAATCTTGTGAGAATTTTTTATTTTGTTTCAATAAGAGCATCTAGAAAGAAAAAGAAAATCCTATAGATGACAAACAGGTAAGAGCGAGAAAGAAAAGAGACATAGGAGTGAGAATATTGCAGGAGAAAATAGGCAAATGGGCTGACTTTACACAGATCAAAAGAACATCTCCAAGAGCAAAGATAAAAGCTGAAAGAAGAGTAACAAGAAAAGAGAGAGCAGGAGGGTGGGTATGATGTGGCTAATCTGTAATCAGAATGCTAGTCCCTTGTCACGTGTTGTGATTAGTTCCAGTCTTTCATGCTCTTCTGTTCTTTTCACGGAGCCACATCGCTTGGCTGCACCACACACACTTATTCCACTACAACATGACCAACCCTGTGCCATAACTACACATTAGGTGACCTAAAAGACAGGGCAGGGTCAACCCCCTTTAATACTGTTCTTCTTAGTGTCACATATCAAACATCATAAACTGGAACTGTGGAAGATTTTAAGAAACGGCATTGTCACTGTTAATCTCTGGATGACCACATGGAGAATGTTTCTTATAGACCTCAACAGCTCTTTGGCCTTTTCCTTCAAGGCTGCACTTCAGATTCACTAATCCAATGTGAGGGAACATCACAGAAAAGGTGATGAAGGGAGGCGCTTGCTCATAACTCTTCATGCGTGGATGAGAGATTCGTGCCTCAGTTGGTGTGTGTTTGTGTTTGTGTGCAGGCCTTTTCGTGTAAGCATTGAGGAGGAGAAAGATGAAGGGGGAGCAAGGTTGTGCGTGAATGAGGAGAGTGGGGGTGTCTAATCCAGTCCCAGTGTGAAACTGTTGACATTTGTTCTTTTTTTCCCTTCATTATGTGACTGGGGCTGTTTTACGCTGGATTAGCTACAAATCTCCCATGCAGCACATTCAGCATGCCACTAGTAGTTTAACTTCATTAATAATGGATGAAGAGATTGTAATCCAGGAGTAAGAGAGCATGCAAGAATACGGTACCCAGCGAGAGAGAGGCAGACAGGGACAGAGGGCACCCCTCTTACAAAATGAGGCCTCGTTCTAAGACAGTCCTGTGGTGGTGACAACATAAGTGATTACAGCTACCCAATTATAAAACATTCATTCCAGGCTCTTATTTGTTCAAAACCTGCAAAGGTGGGGTTGTTTGGCTGAATAAAAGAGAGGAGACATCAGGAGTCTCTGTGGTGCATATGCTAGTATCTTTCATTGATCGTATTTACTTAAGCTTCTCATTGCAGACTATTATAAAAGTCCAGGGGACACACCCTGACCTAACATCAGGATAAGGGAGATTAAAGGTATACATATTCACAATTTCTGACTCCCCTGCCAGCTTTGATTTCCTCCAACACAATGGCGAGATGGCCTGAGCACCGCAGGGGCCAGTGGCAGTAAAACAAACAAAAAACAAGTTTTTTTTTTTTAATTGTAGCACAGTTCAACTAATTAAGTTAGAAAGAAAGAGGAAGAAGAAGGGAAATCAAGAAAGCAAGCAAAAAACAATAAAAAACAATAAAAAAAAGACAGGCAAGGAAAGGACTAAAAATTTGAACAAGAAACTAAAGAAAATGCATTTTCTGTGAAAATTATTTGTGAATGCTGAAATACCTTTGCTCAAATATGCTGAACAAGCTAAAACTGAGTTGTTAAAATTAAAAGACACCAAAAGTAGCAAAAAGGGGTTAAAATACAGTTAGTATACTGAAGCATATTTCATAAAGAACAATGTTTTAAAAATCAGAAGAAATCCCAGTGTATTTCTGTGGGGACAAATATTTGTAAATAAAGTCAAATAATTTGAAAAGAATAAAAGTTTAAAAAATTAACAGTAGCAGCACCCACCTCCTAAAAAGCTGACCATTTTGATATCTGAATGACTAAAATAGTATAAAGTATGCAGATGTAATTTGACTGCAAAAAACATTAAGAAGAAAAAAAAACAAAGAAAAAGGAGGTCAAAGGTGTGAATGCTGAATCAGCAATCATTCAACGAAGACTTAAGAAATTATTTTGAATCAGAACACCACATCTACACCAAAGTGAAAGCTCTTTTAATTTTAATCACATTCCAGTTTTTTCTTTAATTTTAATGAAAACATGCACATTAGTTTGTTGAGCAAGCAGCAGTGATTATTTATGACAATAACTTGCCATGTTGTCCTCCTCAGCCAGCCAGAGATGTTTTATTACATTCAATGGAGGCTCCTACACACACAAATAAACATGGCAGGTTGTTAACTGGGATTTGGATTTGATGCTGCAGGTATTTGGCAAGAAACCAAAGAGTAGTAACCATTCAGTCAAACAACTGTGTGTTGTCCTAAATGAACGATTGATTCTGGATCTTTAAAATGTTTTCAGAAACCAAAATGATTGGCCGACCTTTGCAAAGGGACCTTGAATTAAAAAAGAACTTGAACAAAATCCAACAAACATTTTGCAGGTGTCACATGAAGCAGTGTAACCTATTGGTAAAAATAATTACTGCCACATGATGTCCAAACTAAACCACAGCAAAAACCACCTGGTTCTTTATGCTGTAATTCCATGTGGGGGAAAAAAACGATGTATGATGTACGGGAGGGTAGCTGAACTCTTTAATGTGGTTTTTGTGTGACTGACAGGAAATGTTTTACAGGAAAGAGTTGTGAAAGTAAAAGCTACAAGCTTTTAGCTCCCATATTTCAACAAAACCTTGAAGCTTCAGGGAAATCAACATTTGCACCATTTCTTGGTTTTGAACTAAACAGAATGATGTTTCATTCATCTAATTCAGCTTGAATAGGCACCATATTTGCAGCATCAGCTTCTTAAACGTGACAGATGGTGCTATACTTTAACACAGTGGTAATAATAACCTGTGTTGCTCCTGAAACCCACCTATTTATGAAGCAGAAAGTTTGTTTATTCTTATCAGTCTGGAAAGAAAAGCTCCAAGGTTGCTACCTCCATAATGAGAAAGTGAGATCGCCTCGTGAGAAAGTTTTATGAAACAAAACAATTATTTGAAGCTTTTGTCTCCTTTTAAAAGCTCACTGAAGTACTAGCTATAATTAGAAAACATAAACATTGATTCTAAAAGGCAATTACACCATTTTCCAATAGAACTCAAGAGAAAATGCAACTTATAGACATTGCTGGTTGGTAGACAGCTACTAGGTAAGCTGTTAGTTGACTTATTGCTCAAGGGCACAGCAGTTGCTGAGTTTGGTTGAGGCAGTGGTTATTTACCTCAATACATTCAAGCATTCAGCCATGAGCAAAAGCCTCCTTGTGTGACGGTCAGATAATGTAATTAGCTGCAGGCTGTTTGTGGCGCAGGGAATATAAGGCGGACAGCTTGATGTGTGAGGTGCCACATTGCTGCAAATAAATGCCTAATGGGTTAAGCTTAGGTGATGTCATTGTTCACTGTAATGGCAGTTGCCAGCCTCATAAATAATACTTAAGATTGTTTCCAAGTACATCCTTTGACTGGCATGCCAGTTTGCTCTGGTCTGATGCTCCTGACCCCTGGCATGTTCTGAATGTCACACTAAAGTTTCCACTGTAACAAACCAGTGGTTGCACGCACATACACACGATTCAAGAGATAATTTCCAGCATTAAAGTGACAAGTGGAACGGAATTGAAACATCATGCTGAGGTAAAAAAATGATTTATTTATTTCAAACATAAACACAGTCAAGATAACTGACAAGATAAGGAAGCTATGAATAAAACGAGGAAGGCTCATCTTGAATGACTAATTAATATCTTTCTTTATTATTTATTTCTTTATTATCGTAATTAAAGAATATATTTGCATGTAGTATTATGAAAATATGTGCTTTTTGACATTTTACAAGATTCATAAATTGTAGCATATTATTGCTGTCACCTTGTGTGTCTAAAAATGCAGTTTTTAAGGAAATTAAAAAGGTTGTTTTAATAAAAAAAAAAAAAAAAACCAAAAGCAAAGAAACTCCAAGAAGCTTCACAATCACACGTTCACAACTCTTTGAACACTTTTCCGTGGTTAGCCATTCATAAAACCACAGACAGATGTGGAGGGTGACCAGTTGAGTTCAATTATGCAAAAATATGAAAATAATGAAAAGTGGAGAGACGGAGTTTTTGCCTGGTGACATTTACCTCTCATAGTAAAATAGTACTTTACACTTTCTGTCTGATTAATTATTCTTTTCTTTTCTCCTAATATGTTTAACACATTTGTACACCATTCTCTTGACTGAATATCCTGTTTAAGAACCAACAGGCCAAGGCTCAGATCAGACTTCTGATCCTGACACTCCCTTTTCTATGCTTTGTGTCACAGTTTATCCATATCACAAGTCACTGAATCATGTAAGTACCAGAAACCAGATGCTTTCACTTCAGATCTTTTATCTTAAATACTTGTAACTTTCCAGAATAAGATAGAGCAATAACCTCATCACGAAAGAGACGTTTCCATGGCTGCTGCTTCCACATGATACATGTGTTAACGCTGAGTACAGAGTTACATCTGGTTCCTCCTGACTGGGAGGAAAGCTATAGCCTGCTGACACGGAGGATAGGATAAGCTGCCGCTGGACTGCTGAGGCTTTCTGGGCCTTTTGGGAGCTGCAGTGCATGTGGCGCGTCAGCCAAGGCCACATGAGCCCAGGAGCATTCTCCACTCCCTCAAATGTTTTAATTAATTGCTGGGCTGTCACGAACTGTGTTTAGCTAACATGAAACACATTGGCATTGACGTGCAAGCCCCCACTGTTGATAGATGTAATTAGAGGAGTTAAATCTCATTCCATATCATTTCACATGATCATGCCCCCCCCCCACCCCTCCCACTGTCCATCCCTTCACTCTCAAGTGTTAGCTCAGTTAGTTTAAGTATCGCAAAGAGTTTTGCCATTTAATTGTGTTATAACATATGGTTTGACTATCCTCTTAGTCAGGCATTCATTGCAGAAAAAGGGACTGTGATTATAAATTTTCCTCTAAAATCCTGTGACAAGGTAAAAACTGACCTGATCCACTGCCAATGATAGCATCATGTCACATTTATTTAGAGCTGCTGTGTTCTTTTAGGAAGATTTATTAACTTTTGATCACAAGAACTCTATCGTTTGGGGTTTTAGTGCTGGAATACTTCTGCAATGAAAAGGCACGAGACAGATTATTATTTGGGGAAAAAGTTTGAGTCTGCAAGAGAGAAAAGAAAGCACGGGAAAGGAACCAAAGCATTCATTATATGACTGATAATTCCTGACGTGATGAATCAGGCTGACGCTGCATCCCTGGTGGTGTGTGCATGACTTCACTTTGCATGTGTAGAGGGACAAACATTCACACAAGAAATGTTTTCTTTAATTTTGCTTTATTTTCTCAGATGTTACTTTAATAAATAGAACACAACAAATAATTACATAGGTTATTCAGTGTGACTTGTTCATATTCCATTTCTCTGAGATTCTGTTGCTAGAGTCCCTTAGAAGTCACACCTTGACAAATTATCTGAAAAGAATATATAAAGTCAGATTTCTTAGGTCAGACGTAGAGATATGTTGTGCAGCTAATGAAAAGGACCTGAGTTTATTTTGCAACAAAACAAACAAAAAAGTAATAGTGGCAACACTGCTACCATTGTTTGGCAAATAGATAGAAATAGAAATATTTACAGGATTTGTTGCCATTGAGTGGTGGGCTTCAGGTAATGATTGATTGATATTTTTCACTGAATGGTGAGACCTAAATTTAGCAAAGGCTGACAGGTTGCAGGTCCATGATCCTTGCAAAAAGAGCTGCAGATCCCTTAGTATGTAGAGGCTTGGCCCTTTAAGACTAACCATGTCTTAACCCCTTCTATGGTGCTCCTGGTAAAAACAAAGAGCATCCTGATCAGTGGAACTGAGGGGCAGTTCAAATGCCACCGGGTCATCGGGGGCCCATATTAACAGAACCAAGGCTTTGTCACCAATCCCACTCAACTTCAAAGATCTTTAGGGGAAACAAATCGATCAGTACCTAACTCCATAACTGCTGGCCATGGAGAAGGAAAACACTGAGATATTTTATTTTGTGTTTCTGGTTCTCTGTCTGTAATAATAGAAAACTAATTGGTGAGCTAACAAGAAAGTTAAAATAATAAGTGATAAATTGCCATCAAACTAGAAGAATTTACTCAAATCTGATTCCCATCGTATTTCATTCTCATCTGTCAAAGACACAAATGACATCAAACATAACAGAACATGTGGCCTTTTTGTTCTGATGATGGACAAATGAAGATTTAAAGGGTGAACACCTGCTCCTTTTTCTCCTGACACCCAATTAGGTATATGTCCAATTACTTCTGAATAAAAAAACATAAATCCCTTCAGCTTTTGAACCAGAACAGCAAATCAAATAACAGGTTAGAATAAAAAAAAAAACACTTCAATAATGTCAGCTGGAGACACTGCATAAAACTCCCTATACTTTAAGTATACCTTTAATATAATTGGCTTTGGTAAAAATAGAAAAATGTCAGGTTGGAGGTTGATTTTTATGTTGACATGAAATCTGCAGTCAGAAGATCAGCATTTTAAAGAGACATTTCCTTAGATTCTGGTGCATATGAATCGAACCAAAGTGAATAGGACTTCTCACTAAACATTTTATGATTCTGTTTCACAAATTGTCCTTGTGCTCACAAATCTCAGCTTTAACTGAAATGATTAAATACATGAAGTAGAGGTCTTGTTACAGGATTTGCCTGCAGTTCACAACATTTAAATGGGCACACAGTGAACAACAATAGCAGAATTATTGGGTTGTGCAGGAGGAGGCCGGGGAAGATGAATTCACTCACTTAAAAAGTCAGACTAAGGAGGAATATGGTGAGAAGAAAACAGACAAAATGAAATAACATCACCTCAATTACAAAGCCAGTCAACTCTCTGGGACAGACTGAAATGGGAGATTATTGAACAGGAAAAGATGTATGTCCTGACAAGCCAGATACTGTGCTACACTGAGCTGCAGCTATGAGCCGATGAATCCAATTCACACTGTCAGCACGCTGATATTTGCCAATAAAAACATATCAGTAATTATTGGGCAAATTCTTATTTTGACCTGATCATACTGTCGAATGAAAAGTCAGGAAATCAGCAATGCATGAACCTCATCATGGAGAGATTTCACCTAAAACCATAAATGTCAAATTCCCTGTGTTGTTTTAAAGAAATGAAAGTCAAAGAAAATGAAAAAAAATGTGCATGGGAGAAAAAACTGAAAAAAAAATACAAGAGTAATAGTTAAATGCCAAATTCTGTAGGTGTTTAAAGGTTAAATTATTTAATTTTTCTCATATAATTATTTAACCGTAAAATAGAAAATATGATGATGTGCTGTCATGGAGACAACTTTTAACTTCAGTGAATAAGATGCTAATTATTTGGCTGATTATTTTACCTGCAGTGGTTATAAACCCCATGGCAGTGACAATTAGTGTCAATAACCCTGCAACAGTTACCCCTCACCCCTCAAAAAAACAAACAAACAAAACCCTAAAACACCTGGAAAAGGCATAACCAAATGAAATCAGATGCTGTTCTTGAACCCTTTGGAATAGATGCTAAAGCTTGGTCTGTCTGTAATAGTGACACTATGAATGTTTAACTTCAGCAGTCAAAATGATTGTAATTATAACTGGTGTATTGTTTATGAAGCTGGAACACACAGAAATCAATTTTTTTTTCTCGCCTGGATTTTTTCTAAACATTTTTTTTTATGTTGCTGCACAGCCATTTTGAACCCCCCAGTGGAATCTACAAGGCTCTGTATTCAAATCTAAGTCAATAGGGCCCATGGGCAGACTGCCACCAAAACATTCTGCAAACATTTATCACGGGGAATTCTCTAGTCTGTCCAATTCAGAACCACTTCTCCCACTTGACATCCTCTTCCTTCACATCTACACCCTCGCTCATCCCAAAGCTCTTTTACAAGGTGAGAAGTGGTGGATCCAACACAATTGAAAGCAGAGCTGGTGCATCAGCTGTAGCCATCAATCATACTTTGATCAATCACTGTCACCTGGCGCTGCGCCAACCTCACACCAGTCTCTCCGCCACACCCTCAGCATGCAGCCCTTTGGAATGCTGGGTAATGAGGGATGGCGAGGGGCATCCAGGCATCAGATTACAAGCTATGTTGGGAAGAAAGGAAAGATGTGTCATGTGAGAGAGCGTGGGCAAGTTTACATTTACATTTAGACTCTGCTTTCATCCGGGATAAACTTCCTGCATTGCTAACATTACACACAACATCGCAAGGAATAGAATAAATGGTGTGCACCCAAGTCACTGTTTTACATGGCAACACTAAGTAACAAAACATTCAGCAAGACTCTCATTTCTAGTTGTACAACCGAGAGTAAAACAAGTGAATAACATAAATTAAAGGCTGTTGGTCTCAACAGGGATTCTTGCAGCCTATCGAACAAAACAGACTAATAGCGAGTTAGATCATGGCCAACTCAGAGCAAATTTCTTGTCTTAAAACAGCATCAGTCTCAAAAACTTTACTGCTGTTCATTTGAATTTTGTTTCACAAACTTTTATACTCCCATCACTTTTGCATTACATGGTTATTTTTATAAAAGTCTTGGGTTATTTACACTAAAGACTGAATCATATGCAGTCTGTCACCAGTAAATCTATGTAAAACTTGTGTTGAAAAACAAAATGTATCAAGTGTGACCTAACAGAGAAACTATTATATAATAAATCATTGTGGTGTAAAATTTTCAAATTGTACAGCAGTTCAAGTGAAGCTATTTTGTTTCACATTTTGACTTTTGGAAATTCAACTCATGCTTAGCATTGGAAAGCTTTTGTTCTGCATAGTCAGAGACATGAAACATGATAGCCAAACTGCCAAGTAATAATGATAAAACTACATTAAATTGACTCTGTAGAGCCTGCAGCTGGTTTCTAAAAGCAGTTTAAAATTACAGATATTAACAATCAATTCTCTGTTTGGAGGCTGAGCAATATTTTACATAACCTACACTAAATGTTTTTTACCACTTGGTCTAAAAACAGGAAGGCTCATTCATCTGATTTCACTCGTTTTTTAGTGCATTTAGAAATTAGTTTTTTTAGTTTTTAAATTTAAATCCCTTCTCTGAACCACACATTTCTTTTTGAGAGTGCACATTAAGAAACTTGTAAGTGCTTTAAAAAGGTTTTTTTTCATCCCAGGCTCTGCTTTTATCCAAACTGCTAAAATGAACACTGTCACCCTGACAACTGAGACTCTTGTTTTGACTTCTTACTTTATTTCTGTGGAAATTAAAGTACCTCAGTAGCGTGACATAACAAGAAAAAAACAGCTTAATATAAAATTAGTATTGTCAATTATCCTCAATGCTGAGTCCCACTACAGTTAAACTTGATCAGCTGCTTTGTGCTAAATTTTACAGTACAATCATGTGTCTGCAGAGTAAAGAGCAAAGCATCAAGCACACATCCCTGAGAAGCCCCCGAGGGACAGAGATATCTTTCTTCTAATTTATGTTATGTGACAGAAAGTCCAAAATCCAGTTACAGAGTGAGGTTTATAATCTGAGCACAGGCACTTAACTATACTCCGATTTTGAATAATTGTGATAATGAACAGAATTATTGTGTGAAATCCTGAATTATGTGACATTTTTTTATCAATTGTTGATGTGGTACAAATTCATTTACTGTAATTGTTGTTTAATTTGACAAAATCAACAGTCAGCTTGCAGCCTGCATGGATTTACTAGTTTCTTCTGGACTACAGTGACATTTCAAACTAGAAAGGTCATGTTATAACACAATGAAGAAAATCATCCTTCAACTGTTGCTTGCCTTTACCAGGTTTCAATATTACTTTTGCCAGTATGTGTTGTTTCAGGCACATTACAATCTATCTATCGCAGACTAACTGAGGTTTGATAGGCCGCACTTTTAGAAACAGAAAATAAAATTACATCTAATTCATAATTGGTTATAATTGGTTGTTTCTTCACTTACAGTATCCTAAACCATTTTGTTTTGTAACATTTAAAGCATCAATCTATTCATATTTTAAAACTAATTAACATAGCAGTTATTGTGTTTATGATGGGGATAATATTGTATATGAAAATGCACCATTGATAAGAGGAGCGTTTAAAAAAAATTAAAAGTATATCTTCTTGAACCAGATATGAAGCCTTCATAAGACTTAAACTTGTAAAGACATGTTGTTCAGGTCTTACATGTTTATTTGCACTGCATTAAAGTTCTGCATTTGCAGATTTGATGGTTTACTTTGACTTATTCCTGGGATAGTGGCTTTAATTCAGCGTGAACATCTGAGATTTGAGTGCCCAGACTAATAAGTGTCTTTAAATGGCAGCAAATATCACATCACACCATGGAAGAGATGGAGATCTCACTGTTAATCTGTGCTACAAACAGCAACAGTTGGAGGGGCCACTGTGAGGCATTAAGTGTAAATCCTATTCCTGAAAATTGTTCGCAGTGCAAATGGAAATTCCATCAAAAAATTCAGGCTCATTTATTATTCATTGTCACCTCCTCACCAATGGCTGACTAGAGGTGATGAAAAGTGAAGGTGGGTACGCAAGTATATCATGTGAGACTTTAATATATTGCTATCAAAAGCAGTGGAGTGGAAAAGACAGGATTTAATAAGGTATCAGGTTCTAAGTCCTTACTAATTCAATAACATCATGCCTCATATTTATTAGAAATCCCATTTTCCATAAATACATCTGCCAGCTTTAGTTTAATGTTGCAATAAGGAAAATATTGCTGAGCTGTTTGCTTAAAAACAGGGTAAAACAAATAGTTTTGAATACACTTTTTCCACTATCATTCTTTCTTCTGTACAACATATTTTAAGGTTATGTTAAGGTAGGTGTACAGCTAAATACTAAAAACTTTGTGATCTATGCAAGAGAAATATCCTTGTATAAAAAAAACACTTTAAAACTCTGGGTCAGTTTCTGATTGATTTATAATAAAGAATTATTCCTCATGAAACTAACAAATAATCCTGTGGCTGAGTGGAGTGTGATCCGTCAAACATCACCTGGAAGAATTCAGTCCAACAAACAGCTAATGGTTTTCAGTTCCTTTTTTTCTTACACCAATTAGTCTTTCAGATCCTTCTATGAAATATTAATAATAATCTTGATTTGGACAATTTTCTTGAGGCTGATTTGGCTGCTGCTCTACTGCTGCATATCATCCTCACTCACCTATCAGACCAGAACTAACCTCATTACTGAGGAATGTGTCTTTCTCTTACAGACTGCAAACTGCAGCTCTCTACAATACCTTCAGTGGCATGATGTGCTACCTTTGAGGACTAAGATAAAAAACGAGAGAATCTAGAAGATGCCTTTTATCTTTTCCAACTTTTACCAGTTGTTTAGATGAAGATTTAAAGCCAACTTGGGACTTTCTGAGACACCCATAAGATAGTCAAGAGCTCCGTCTTTTCTGGAATCCATTAATAGAAGAATAAAATGCCTTCCTACCGGTTTGATTTGTAGTTAAGGGTTAACCCCTTAAATGTCTTTCTGAGGCTCTTGATAATTTGAAACCTCAGTACTGAGTGATTGTTTCAATGTAAATGGGCCATGAAAGCCCCTCTATAACTTTTCTTGAGGGTCTTGTCATGCTTTATTATACCCTCCACAAGAGACTCTTGGTTTTCAAGTGGTCAGTTTACAGTTTGAGAGATAAATGTTGTTTTTAATCTACAATCACAAGGAAGTAAAGTAACAAATCAAATCACAGTTGAGAATTATAGTTCAAATAGTCACAAGAGGAGGGAGACCCTGTGTCAACATGATATCAACTTGTTGTGACAGTGGGGCTTCTGCATGCACAAACACACAGTTGAGTTTGGGAGCATAGCCGTGGCCAGAAGAGTGTTGACACCTCCAGCTGTCTCCAGGGCTGGAATAAAGATCTGACACCCGCAGCGGTCCGTCGTAGACACCAGCTGGGCCTGGAGCCAGAGAAAATGTCTTTCTCCTCCTCTATCAACACCAGCGTTCACTCTCCTGCAAAGTCTATTTTACCGTCCTCCACTCCTTTTAACTTTTCTTTTTATCTCTGACTTCTCCTGTGTTCCTCCAACAATTTTCCCCTACTCTCTGTGAGACTCTCCAAATCATCCACCTCTCAGTTCCTCCCCCTTCTTCGTTTTTCTCCCACTTGAAAAACCTTTCCAGTGACACAACACAGATTTTCTGCCAACTTTTCTTCCCTCCTTGAACAACATCTCCGTGGCACAGTAGCTCTTGACTCTGGTGATGACTTCATACCGCTTCTCCTGGGACGGTTGAAGCCTCTCCTGAGTTACAAGCGTTGTGTAGTGCAAATAACGCAAATGATGCACCAGCAGGAAAATATTACGTTAGTTCTGCTACTTTTACATGCTTATATTTTGTGTTTTAATACTCCCTGATCAGACAATACCTTTACACACAACTGCATTGTCAGAGTACAAAAATAATTAATATATTGTTGCATTAACCAATGCCTTCATCATCTACAAATAAATAAATAATAATTGTGGCTCAACAGGTTATTCAATATCATTGTGTTAAACATGGTTCATCATTTTACTTTCTCTTAGTCTCTTGAGTTGAGTATAGTGCAGTGGTTTACATCATATACCAATAGCCTATATTTTATAGCGCTAACATCTACTGTCATTGACTTTTCAAATACTTCTCTAGTAATTTAATTAGCAGTGTGCAAACTGTACAGCATGTACAGGTATAAATGTTTATTAATTCATAATTCCCATAAAATAGATGGTGGGAAGTCCATTTATGAGTTTCCAGCTAAAACTGAATGTGTGGAAGCCGCTCTTGTCAGAAAAAAGCTCAATCTGGTGCCACTGTTCATCTTCACACTGGCCAGCAGCATTTTGTTTCTAATCTGTTCAAATGAGCAGATTATAAATTCTAAATACATATGAAATTAGTGTAATTTCAGGTCCAAATGTCAAAGTACATGTGACATTGTGAGGAAAATATACAGAGACAAAAATGAAATCATGGGATTCTTAAGCTATTTTTAATTTTTTACTTTTTATAAAATGCCATCCTGATCCTACTGACTTGGCTGAGACTTGTGAACATTTTGGGAACTGAACAAGTTGCAAAGTCTGAAGACAGTTTGAGAGGGCTACACTGTTATTTAGGACTAGTATGTCAATCATTTCTGCCATGTAGTTCTGTGGGTGAAGTTCTGTAACCACAAGATGTGAGTCTTTTCCAGCTCACATTTGCTGTATGTTCCAGTTTAGAAACATACTCACTGTATCCAACACATCTGAAGCATATAAGAATAATATTAAAATGAGAATTTTCTTAGCTAAAACATAAATTGTTTTTTCAATGTACTCTAGTTTCTTGCCACAGTCCAAAAACACACATGTTGGGAAAATTATTTTTTCTAAATCCCCTTTATGTGTGAGTATGCGTGTTGCTTGTTGTGTTTCTTTAAGTTGGCCCAATGATGGTGATCTCACTGTGTTATGGCAGCAATAGTCAAAGACAATTGAAGCCTACAGCTGATAACTCTACATATATATAATACATGAAAAGCAAAATAATACATAAATAATATAGATATTGTGTAATAACTGTGGTAAAGAGCCATCTGGGCTCATGCAAGCAGTAAACTGAAATGCCACTCCTAAAAATAAATCTTTATTTTGAATGATGAAGACTTTAAAACAAGATAGATCATTTTTAATCTGCCTTTTTTGTAAAGAATTTAACTTCATTAAAAATTATTACACAGTTATTGTGCAACATCATCTGCTGAGCTTGGGTTTGATTAGAGCTCTGAAAAGGGCGCGGAAAGGGAGAGGAATGCCTTTAGGTTTCATTTGGAGCGAAAGTGCTGATGTGGTGGTAAACGGATGCAGACAAAAAGCTGAAGAAAAGAGTGAAATAATGATCACAGTCTTGACATGGTTCTCAGACAGATTTTTGTGGTCACACAGCAGTGTTACAGAAGCAATTCCCAGTTTTCAGTCTTTTCTCCAAATGTTTTCCTTTTGCAGCTTTTATAGGGCTCGTATTCTCTGACTTATAGTGGTGTTTAAACCATTTAGACTGCTGTTGACATTACAGAAATTAACATTAGACCTGTCCAAAATTTTTGGTGCTGGAAGGTAGTTTTTCTAAAATGCCTAATAGAAATTTAGGGATTTTTATTGCTTGGTTATCCTTAGAGAGCTTCACAAATCAGTCTAATTAGTGGCCAGTAGTCATAAAGTCATATTTCACTGGTTATGCAAATCATTTCAGAACCTTTTGACCTTCTTGACTTTGTTTTTTTTTTACCAATGAGGAGGAAGATTCTTTGCTTTAAGCCTACTAGTGACAGGAACTTCATGTCTCAGGCCAGCAGTTATGACTGATGGAGATGGTTGTCTCCTCAGCTGCCCGTGTACCCACTGAGACAACAAGCTAAAGATGTAAAGGACAAATATAGAAGGCTATTTCTCACCCTGGGTTGATGGATTACTCAAAAGTCAAACTATGTACAGTGTTCAAAGAGGTAACAATGTAACATACTGTATTCATAGCATGGATATCTGTTAAGACATATTCTTTTCACCTTTTCTTTTGTTACTTAAAATTTAACTAGAAAAATGTTTTGGTTTCACATGGAGACCATTGTAAGGCACACAGCACTGAAACCAGTAAGACCTCAAGTAAACTCAGACAGTGCCCAATAAAGCTGGTGGCACTTGTTTTTAAGGTTGTCTGCTCCCTCCTTAGCCGAGTTTGTGTTTTTTGGAGCTGAGTCTAACCAGATGTTTCTCTTTGAGCCACTGAAACTGATGCAGTTCGTGATGCAGTGTCATTTTTCACCACACTATCTCCTGACCCCACTCAGCGCACACATAATGCATCATTTCAACAGGAGGAATCAATGTGTATTTTCAAGCAACATTCTCCAAGAATAATTTTCACTGCATGGCTGGCATCTTTAAACAGAATGAAAGCAATCTTTCAAAAGTGAAGAAGCCTGTGTGGAAGGCTCTGTGTTGGGAAATTTCAGAAGAAGCAGAGATCGATACGATTTTGAGTCAAACAACTACTGTTTGTTTGCTCTAAGGGCAAAAATGAACTACTTGTGTGAGGAAGGTCTTTCTTCATTTTTTATTCCTCACATTTCCTCAGTCCCTGATATTAGTCTCACAACATAACAGAAAAATAACATGTGTGCAAAGATGGGATTATTTGAGGTAATGATTGACATTGTTAATTAAATGAGAGCAGATGCTATTCACACACAAAGTTACACAGCAAACCGCAAAAAATCAATACTCAGCCAAGAGAAAGATCAAATTTTTCTCCATTTAATGGTTTTGTTGAGATTATTATTCACAACTTCACACTCCCATTGTTCAGTGGCTCCTGTGGTATGTTTATGTTTTTTTTTTCTTTTCTAAAACATGGATTTATAGATGCCTCTACAATGTAAATCCTCTTGAAATCAAATATCCACATGATCAGTATGGCCAAAAATACCTCCAGGAAACGTGTCTGATCAGAATAAATTTATATTCAGCAGTTACACAGAGAGTTGTAGGTCTGAATAAGAGACATTGCTCTGCAATATGTGTGAACAAAAGACCACCCCACACACATATACAAAAAAGACATGAAAGTAGCTTTCAGATGGGAGACAGTTCCTTTAGTTCATGTGAGTGAGTGTGAGGCGGCTCGTGGAGCTGGCCCAGTCTTTAGCAGCACATCTCTGGTTTGTGACACAGTTTGCAGCATGGTGTAAATTGTATCTACCATCCAGGAAGACAAATTAGTTGTCAGTGTGCTTTTGTGTGAATTCCTTTGTGATGTTAAATTTAGTATAGCATCATAATCCGTGGCATTGTGATGTGAGTTAGGAGCAATTCTAGATATGCTTTTAGGCAGAGCGCTCGTCTCAGAGTTCCAGTGTGTGCAGAGTGGGGACAAGTCCAAGTTCACCTCGCAACACTTTGTCATCTACCAGACACAGAGATGACTCAGTGCACAACTGGAATCGAGCAGGCTGCAGTATCCAGTTTCCCATGTGCTGCAGAATAACCAATCAATGTCAAGAAACAAAGTACATCACAAATTTGTCCAGAACAACTGAACATGGAAGATCTACGTGAGCAGAGTTTTGTTTCCTGAATCAAAAGCTCTCACGAGACCTATTAACATAACCGTAAATGATGATAATGTCATACTTTATTTTTTAGTTTTTCTTTGTCTTTGTTTAATGAAACTGCATGCTTGAAAAATATGAAAAAAATTGATAGATCCCTCTGTTTCTAATCTAATTAACTGCATTTCATGGATCTCCACTGTTCCCAAACATAGAAAGAAATTTGTCATAAAGTCACTGAGGTCAACACTTCAGAGTTGGACACAGAAACCTCTTTTAGGACTGGGCATGTCTGTTTCACCCTTTTAAAACAATAAAAGATTAAATTACATTTGTTTTCACACATGTTAATCTCTGCTTGTAAAACTCATACAAGCCCAAGGAGTTGTGCTCATACAAAAATTCCTCAGTGAGTTTGTCAGACGACGAGTGCGTGGCTGGAGTGAGTGAAATTAATGAAGTCTGTAATAGGTTATCAAAGAGGGGAACTCGATATCTGTGGAGGAGAACCCCACCTGTTTATGGGGAGACGCTCTTGGCTGACACACACACACATACACACACACACACACATATATGCATACACTCACATCACAGTCTGCCAGACAAAAGAATTGCAGGTGGGGATCAAAATGCTGCCTCAGTGCCAGAACAACAGGTGGATTGGTGGTTTTTTTTATGACGTCTGCCCTCTCCATGTGCATTTTTCATGGTGAGCAACATGAGATGTCAGAATTTCCTGCAAGAAACATCAGACAAAGAACAATGGGATTGTCTCAGACTGAGTCCAACTTTACCAGGGGTACTTGTATCATAGTCTTTGGACCAAAGTCATAATTAATCATTTTAAACTGACAAAGTTTAGGAAAACTGAAGGAAAATTAGATCAAATTAGAGATGAGATAATTTGCTTAATCTTTAAAGGTCAGAATATAGAATCCTAACTATAATCCAATGAGAAATTTTGAAACTTGAAAAATTGTGTTGGCACTGTTGATTTTAAATTAAAACAAACAAAAAAACAAAATAATAAAAAAAATTTCAAATATTATTAGGGTTTTGACTTGGGATGTCAGTCACAAAGTTCTCAAAAAAAAAAAACAGTAAAAAAAGTTCATAGAAATTTGGTGTACTTTCTTTTCCTACATTTATCTTCATTCAAATCAAATCAACCAGTTTGCTCTGAAAAAAAACTAAAAGTACAACAAAAAAAACTCTAAAGTAAAGCACCTAATTTACAGCAGTGGTGTTCGATCCTGGTCCTGGAGGGCCACCATCCTGCATGTCTTAGTTGTTTCTCTGCTCTTCAGCATATTTTCAAGGCCTGCAGAAGCCTGTTAATCACTCAAATCAGTCATTCAAATCAGGTGAGAAACATGTCAGTCTAAAGCAGAGCAGTTTTCAAAACACTTAATTGCAGTTATCTTTTAGATTTTATTGTACATTTGGCTGATTGTGATCAACATTTGACAAGCAAGTCTTATATTTTGAAGTCTTCATCTAATGCATGCTAAAGTAAAAAAAAAAAAATACCTTGTTGAAATGGTTAAGCTACAGTTTTTAGCTATTTGAATAAGTTATCTTGATATATAAACCTTACAAAAACTTTAGTAAATCATGAGCAAGTTCATGTCTGCTGTGTCTTATGCAACCATATTTCCAAACTTAACTTTCCATCAGTTTTCCAAACATTCCTACTGCTCTACATTTTTTCTTCTCCGTGAAATGTGCAGCATGCACTAACAGTGTGCACTATGCCCTTTAAGTTCATCTATATATGATATGACCCAAATCACTGTACAGAAGTGCTAATCATTTTCAGTGCACAAGAGCTTGTGTAGAGTAAGATCAAAGTTAAGCTCAATTGTAGTTGGAATGTGTTACCCTCTGGGTTATTTTTAGCTTCTCCTTGCTAACTATCTGCCTTTTGGACTTGATTGGAGATTAGCGCTGATTTCATTCTGGCAATGAGTAAACATCCTTGTATTTATTTTGAAGCTCTGAATCCTTCCAGCCTGGCTAAGTGGCTGGGCACCTGCTATTTTTGGTAGAATATGGGTAGGATTATTCTAAAGAGAGAAGGGCTTGTTTTACACACTTATAAGAGCCTATAAATAATATCTCTATGTGGAGGGGCAGTAGGGGAGTCTGGGTAAAGTACATGTGTGCTGCCTGTGTGTATTTGTGTATATCTGTGCGGCAGAGAAGCTGTGAGTGTTGAAGTGTAACAACTTATATGTCTTGTGGAGTGTCAATTTGGTGGTCAGAAGAGTTGTTGATGGTTAATTTTCCAGGTCATTAGGTACTTTTTTATGTCAGCTACATTGAAAATACATGTCTACGATTTCTTATTTTTTTTTACAATTATTAGTGATACTTTATGCAATCCAGTACTTTCTAATAATTCAGCAAGAGGACCAGCAAAAACAAAACATTGAACAGCAGTAATTTAATAGTTAGGAAATGATTGGATTGGAACAACAACGTTTTGTGCAAGAGCAACAATTGACAGCTAGCTAGCAATGAAAAAAAAGAAACAAAAATATAATGACAAATCATTTGTAGGTTAAACATTATCGTAAAAAATGCATTGTTTGAAGCTTTTGCTTTTGCACATATGAAATGTTCAGTTAAGCATTGTCTCATGGTTGCTATTAGCAACATATTGTTAGATTGAAATTTATGCCTGGTGGCCAAATGAAAACACGCACAATACTCTACAGCTATACAACTATTTTAAATGCAGTGCTGTATCATAGTTAAACAAATATGAACTTAATGATGATAATGATGACAGACTCTGATTTCCATCTCACCATGGTCCAAAAACCTCTGCTCAGACCTGCAGACAGCTGAACCCTGGTTCTAGTGTCTATTTTGCACAATGCATCTATAAACTACCATCACTCACATTCATTTAAATATGTTTTGGGTGTCTACTGTCTCAATAGGTTTCTGCTTTTAGATGTCACCTTGTGTAAAAATAAAGACCCTTAATGCACAAATAAATAAACAAATAAATCAATGCAGTATATAGTCTGTTAGCTATTTCAATGCATTCAGGCCACTCAAAAGATGAAGAAGCAATAACAGGAAAATATATATTTTTATGAATTTTGAAATTAAAGTCAAGATCAATATCAATGTTTAAAGATCAAAGTTAAAAAACACTTTCAAGAATAAAGGCAAAATGTTGACAAAAAAGTTAAAATAGCAACTAAATCCCCAAAATTGAACCCTATTTTTTAATCTTGCTGTATTTGTTCATTTATTTTTAAGCTATTATAGCCGAGGGTTAAAGAACCACTTTATTTAGGTAAAGTAAAAACAATAGGCTTTCCATTTGAACTGGTCTGATCTCACAGCAGCATCATGAACAAGAACAAAACTCACCAAACTTCCTTCAGTCTTTCACAATAAGAGTCTCAAATGTATACAGTAGACTAAGTTTTGACCTCTAAATACTCTGAAATCATCTTAAGCTTGATAAAGATCTTACACTTGTATGACTGTTCTTAAGTAAAACTCATTCGGCAGCATAAACAAACAGGAATTTTAATAAGTTATTTACGGATTGTGTACACAAGTTAGGGCTTATGTGCTAAAAAAATCTTTAATATTACAAACCTGTTCTGATGTGTAAAGTTAATATTTACTCAAGACTTTCAGCTATCATGTTTGCATCAATGTTGGTTTGGTTGTTGATTCCTATTTTAATCTCAAAATGACTTTATTTCATCTTTTTTTTCTGGAAATATAGATTTTTTTTTTACTATTTTTTTCCCAACATTTTAACTTTATTCTAAAAAATACAAACAAAGTAATAGATCTTTTTCTTCAACATTTTATTTCTTCTGAGTTGCCATATTATACCCTCATAGTTGATATTCTAAAAAATGAAAAGACCCAAAGCAAAGCCTTCTCTTTCCGATTTTTTATTTCTCTTTATGATTTATGCTATTTTTACCTGCCCTTCCCCCTTTCCTCGTTTCTTCTTCCTCTCTTCTTCTTTCTCTGCTGCATGTCCCTTTGCGCCAGCTGTGGTCCGCACAAAAACTGATTTTCAGAGTGTTAACCACCATGTTCTTCCTGCCGACAGCAGGATTTCATTTGCAGAGCACAGGGGGCCAATATCTAGGGTAATTCCCAGGGTTTAGTGCCACTGATCTCTTCCCAGCTCACCTTGGGGAGAAAAATTAAAGCAGCGATAAGGCCTTCCCCTGCCCAGCACCGTGTTCACCCTTTGCTGCCCGCTGCTTCAGGAATGTCGGGTACCAATGGTTCTGATCAACTACATATTTACTGTCTGTAGACATCATTTGGGCACAAACAAAAGGTAATATGACATAATATCTTCTAAATATGTACATTTCTTGGGAAAAAATGTCATAATGTGGTTGAAAAAGCATATCCATATTAGGTTCTACCGTATATATTTAACCAAAGATGTTTCTTTATTATGTGCAGACAGGACAGTTGAAGAAATTAGACTAGAAAACTTTTTTTTCCCCCTTATATAGTGAGCAACAGAAACTTTATATTTGCAAAACTAATGATAAGAAATATAAAATAACATGTTGCTTTTGTTTTATAGTAGAAGATCCACTCAATCCTATTCTGTCTATTTTTAAAGTTGTTTGTTTTTTCCCTGCAAAATCATTCAGTATCTCATCCAAGATATACTTTTGTACGGCCATACCACAGATCTATGGTGTAATTGAATTGGCAATTAACAACTTAAGTGCCAAAAATGCATTGGCCAAATATATAATAAAATATTCTAATTTGTAGGAGTAATGTGCACAGTTCTGTTTGTATATTTCTATTCTTTGCTTGAAAATTACTTTACTGCCTTGACTGTTCAGGTTTAGAACATGGATAAATGTCATTCCATGTGAAATGGTGAATCTGTAAAAGAAAAAAAAACTCTAATTTAATTTCGAAGCTGTTCAAACTCACAGTTTTCCATTTAGAAGAGAAAACCCACATGAACAACTGAGATGTCAAAAGCTTGAATTGGTGTTTTACAGTTGGGAGATGTGTGTAATTTTCCTATATGGAATATAAAATTGGTAACTGAGGTCTTCTCAGGAGGAAATTAAACTGAAGTAGCTGAGTTTCTTTTTCAGGTTGTACACTTGGCGGTCCATTCAAGGATGTTGTCTGCCGTTGCTCTGCTGCTTGCCTCAGCTGTGTGATGGGAACAATTAAAGTCTTTTTTTTTTGCCACGTGCTCAGGCTCAGCACAGGAAGTAGAAAATAAATAGGTATGGAAAACACACAGCCTTTATTGCCTCTTTCATTAACTTGTGAAGACATTTGCTGCTACTTTTTTTCTACCCAACAGTAAAGGTAGAAAGCAGGAGTACATTTATACGTCAGTAATCTTCAGACACAAACTATTTGAAAGCACACAAAGCCACACACAGCAGTTTATTCCTTTTCAGTGGGAGTGGGGGGTCCTGGCTTGTGAATTTAAGTGAAACCAAATGATGTCTCCCTGATTAAATGCCTCAGTTATTCTTTCTTTTAAAACACATTGCATCACATAACTCTCCCTCTGTTTCTCATACATGACATGATTGTCGGTTTGACAGTTTACCATTCAGAGCGCGCTGCAATGTGTTTCCAATCGACGAGGAGATGTGAAGCCCGTGATGGGACATGCATGCTGCCCTTTGAAACGATGCACCAGAAGGAAAACATAAACAAATGTTTGCCACCAAGCACGTTCAAACTCCCCCTCCCCCTTTCACTGCTCTCCCACCCCTGCTCTCCAGAAAGCCACAGCCGCACATGTGACACATTACCAGGGAGGCAGAAAACATGTTTTTGGAATTAAACTATTACGAGCCCTCCAAACAAGATAAATTTCCTAATTGGCTCCTTTCACAACATTTACATATTGTGTTTTTTTTTTCCCTAGGAGGTGTGTAGCACTGGCTTGCTTGGTGTGAAGTAAAGAAAAGCAGGTAAAGTTTATGTGATTAAGTCTGATGGAGAATCATGGCAGGATAGAACCACACTGGGAGAAACAGAGTGTCTGCGTCGACATACGAAGCAAAACAAACAGTCTGACTTCTAAGCCTTGGCAGACCCCGCTGACGGGTCCCATGGTTTCTCAGCTTTCCTCCCAGATGCCTTTTAAGCCCTTTATTCTGTTTTTTTTTTTTTTTTTTACAGGCACCATTTTTTTCTTTGCTCTGCTTTTGGTGTGTGTTTCATTATTCTCCAGAGGGATGGGACTCAAACTGGGAAAGTGGGATACACCACACAGTGTGAAAAAGGTGGAAGCTTCTGCAAAATGCTGTTTTCAATCTGCTGCATTGAGGACAGGCATCAACATACACACTGCTGCTTTAACAATACACGCAGCCATATGTGAAATGATACCATCAAAATGGCCAATTCCTGCTGAACCCAAAATAGCTTCACACCACACTTTAACAGCTCCTCACTTTCGCTGTCAAGTTGAGCAAACACAGACGTCACAGCTATCAGAGGAGTCGTCCTTCTCCATCTCCCCCTGCCCACTTCTGAGGCTCTGCTGCTCCTGCCACTGCTGAGAATCTCACTTTATTGTTTGATGTGAACAGACAGATTGTCTTCCAAAGACTGCCAAATACTTTGTGTAAACAACCCCCGTTTTAACCTTCCAAAAAGTGTGACTTCATAAAAGATGAAAATGCGAGGTGTCCAATTCCCTTCTTGCTGAGGTGGCTGAATGAAAACCATATGCGTAAATACAACCCGGTGTGCGGCGTTAAGTGTGCACATGAGAGAAGAAACAGTAATCAGATTGGTTTCCTGTGACAAACAATAACATTTATTCTAAACCAGCGGTATTTTTCTCAAGCAGAGGCAGTAGCTCTCATGGTAATCAGAGCCAGACTTGTCTTGGCTCCAGAACAGAGGGATGTTGCTACCTAGCTGTCTTCATGTTAGCTTGGCAACTTGGAGGTCACTTGAGCACCAATGTAAGACAAGATGGTACCCCTGTTTAAGAATAGCTTTTGTTTGGGAAAGGATTTAAGGAAAGATGATCATGAATGATTACTTTAGTGGCCTTGATGATTAGATTTTTACTATGAGTTTTGTCTACTTAAAAAAACAACTCATTAACATTTGGCTTGATCTTCTGCTCTCAAATGTGTTTTAGTGCATAATTGCAGGTAAACAAAAAGTTAGTTTATTTGACTTTCTGATTACCTAGCCATTGCATCATTCAAAAAGTGCTAATAAAATTTTGTTTTGCTAATAAATAATAAAACATAAACAGACATTTGATGGGATACCGGCCTCCATCCTGATCTGCTTTATTTGAAATATTTAACATACAAGCTCATCTTAGGTTTCCCAGCTTTTTTATAATAAGTGATATCTTTGGTGCCTCATGTAGCTCAGCTTAACTGTGATCAAGTGGAGGTTCGTGGGAGCTCCCAGCATGCTCCCAGTCCCCTAACAGACGAACGTGCCGGTGATGATGGATCACACGGTTTTCAGTCAGGAGCATCTGCACGCCTCATCTTAAAGGCTTCTGACCTGAGAGCTCTCCCCCGTTGGGGTGATTCGAGTGAGACAAATTTCACTCCCTACAGGGTCTCTGCCGGCTGTGAGGGGAGAGGCTACAGGACTCATCTGCCCCTTATTTCTGTGCCAAATTAAATGGACACAGTTGATGTGTTAATGGATTGAAATGTGCTGCAGAGATGTGCGGTGTTGGTACAAATAAACTTCTTCCACTACTTGTTGGACTGTAAAAGATGCCAAAACCTTCAGTTTATTTCTGCTATTATGTCTTGTGTTACTGTATGTTGCTTGGCAGAGGATGGAAGTTAAGATATTTCTGTTATTTATTTACACAAGACACATGTGGGTATTTTCCTTCCAGATGACTTCAGAAAAGGACAATGTTCCATTTATATTTTTGCTTCTGTGGCCTGATGATATAACGGAGAACCACATGGCAATAAGGCTTCAGTAAATACCAAAGTGTCTACCCAGCTGCTGTGGTGTGCTGCAAACAACCTTTACAGCATTAAAAACCAAACCTTTGTTCGAAGAAGGGTCACAAGACCCCTGATCACTGAAGAAAGTTGGAAAAATAACACTTTCATGCTAAAAAGATGCATTGCATGAGGTTTTTGGTAAAATATATACAATCTAAAGCAAATTTATAACAGGGTAAAAAGGTGTTTATATAGTCATAAAAACATGTTCTGCAAAGTATTAAAAGTGGAGATCACATGTTATTTTGAAGAGCAAGTAAATAAAAAAAGAAATTCTTCCATATTACACGAGTAGGTGAGGATTATATTGCAAAGGCAGTTAGTGGTGAATGCAGAGCAAACTGATTATGGCAGGAGCAGAGAAACTCTCAGGGCAACAGTTGGAATCAGTTGTTTAATACTGCAGCTTGGCATAAGCTTTGGCATGACGGGTGCCTGACTGAGCCCACAATGGATCGTGGATGACCACAACGCTTAAATATAGAAGTGTAGACAGAAAAACTGTAGCTGTTCTGGCAGAACCTGCTTCGTAGCTCATGCATAGTAATGCATTCTCTTTTTATACAACATTTGATATAGATATTTCGGAAAATTGCATTGTTTTTATAACTAGCAGCATGCTGAAATAGCACAAAACATGTTTTCAAGTCATGAGGAGTTTGAGTACACCCACGAACATGAGGATATACTGATGTCACCAGGGTTGTCTCTGACTGGGCTTAGCATATACTCTACTTTTTCCTCTTTTCTTTTTGTTTTTGTGTAACAAACTTGGAATACTATGTTGTAAGTTGACTTGTTTAGCAGATAGGAGTGTAGATAGTGGGACTACATTAAAGCAGCAACAGGAGATGGTTATCAGACTTTCTCTACAACTCCTAGATATCAGCAAACAAACAACAACAAGCACACACACACACAAAAAAACACTCATATTGTATTATACTCTATGTGCAATTTCTAGATCACACGTCATTTCATCATATGACAAAAGTTTTTTTTTCTGTTTTATTATTTAATTTATTTATTTGAATCAAATTCTGTTATTCCTTTGAGGCCAAGACGAGACTCGTTGCCTCCAGTTTTATGTCTGTGCTGCATTATGAAGACGTTAATTACATGCATGTATCTTTGCAATGCTTAAGTGCATTTCTTTCTGTTCACCACATCATTCTGAGATTGAATACAAGTCATAAAAGATTTAGCACATTGTATGATCAGGTTACGGGGTTTGCCTGGTACTCTTATGAAACAGCATTGATACATCCTTTTTAAAAAACTACTCTTAGTTTGACCATTTATATACCAACACCACACATGGTAACTCATGGTTTCTGTTCCAAATAATTATTTCTGTGACCAAAGTAGGTATTAGGTTTGGCAAAAATGCATTCATTTCTCTCCTTGCTTGGTAGCAGCTTCACATGAATCTTTAGAGACAAATCTCACTAAACAGATCTTAAAAATGTTGAAAATAACAGCAGCACACTTGTTTAGTTGTAAATGTTCTGACTGACCATTCTGCCCCTGTTTGACCTCTTTTCATTTTAGTAAATAAACATCCAAAGATTGTGACTTTTAATCTTTTTGTTTTACTTATGATCTTTTAATTCTCTCATATGATACCTACATGTTCTGTAAATATATATTTGGGTGAAGTGGATGTTTGGTGTTACTTCTGCTGGCCTAAGCTGCTGACTATCTTGGAAGTGATCACATTTATAAAAGAGATTTATGCTCCCAAAGTTTTTAGTTTCCTGGTTAAACAAGGGTTCAATAAATAAATTCCCTTGTGACTGTTTCAGGTACAGGAATATATAGGGATACACAGAATACTTTGACAGTTTTGCAAATAAAAGACAATAAAACATCAAATGTTTTTGGTATTAAATTCATGGAGTGAAAAATTGAGAAAGGAAAAAGGATTAAACACAGCTTGGAGGTTAAATTAAATTAGCCCTTTGGAGATGACTTGGGGAATAAATGAAATGTCACCCTCTCCCAGGAAGAAATGCAAAACATGTGAATATGAAGCACATAGTTTTTTTTTTCCTTCTTTCCCTTCATGTATGCTGACTCTTTACTGTACCGTAAGATGTGTCAGGCATAAGTCATCGGAGTGAGGATGAGAAACAGCCCTCTGTAGCTCCTTGAGACACTCGGGGGTGAAATAACTCACACTGTAGACTGAGTTGTACAGTTGTCCACAAACTGTGTGTCAGCTTTTAACTTGATTGGACTAATTACCTCCTGCGTTGCTGCAGTCCCATCAACAACAACAACAAATGCACATCAACACTGACTCATAACTTAAAAAATATTGATGCTGACCACAGTTTCATGGTGTCTTTGACAAAACACGCAAAAAAATCTGTTCAGTGTTTACGTTTAAATTTTTAAAATGTTCATGTACATGTATTTCTTTTTTTGTTTGTTTGTTTTTGCTAAATTATTTATGAAAAATGAAACTGCAGTAAAATGGCCACAGTTCCCATTCTATGAAATGACCTGGATGTGCGATAATGATTAGTTCTCTTTTAAAGTCCTTGTGTTGGAGTAATAATCCACCATTAAATTTGAAACTCTAACTAAAGGGGTGTTTTAGTGAGCTCCAGCTCGAGTACGCAGCTTGCAGACAAAGTGATCATGTTTCACACGAGGCATGAGCCGCTCTGTCACTATTTTTATAGACATACAGTCTCAACCTGCTGCTTAGTTTTTCCCTCTGCTAGAAAGTTATGTGGCGCTGCCTAGTGCTAGATTTAAAGCTAATATGCAAGAATCATTGGCGATAATAATGTTGGGAGCAGATGAGTGAAAAGACTTCCTGGTTTCTGCAGCGATGACGTTGGTTATTAAACTAAAACTGTCTTAAAAGAGTGAACAAGTTTTCCAAAACTTGTTTTTTGGTGAGAGTACTCAGAGTTGAGTCCTAACAGACATAAAACAATGTTCAGTGTCTTATGATCTCATTAATGCAGCTCAAACATCAGACAGAACAAACATACTGTTCTCAATTTTACAACAAACCAACACTTTTGCTTTTAAAAATGTCAAAATGTCACAGTATCTCAGTACATCCCAGAAACATTTTTTTAAAGAAAAATGATAAGAAAACATCAGAACTACTTTTAATTTTAACACTTTGACAGGGTTTTAAAGTGAATTTTGATGAAGACTTTAGACTATTGAAGCAGTGAACTAATTTTACAGGATGTAAATAACAATTAAAATCTAGGTTTTCTCAGCCTTGTCAGTTATTTTGTTTTATTTTGTTTTATTTTCAAAGTCATTTTATGTTAAGCAAAAGCCTTTCTTGAAAAAAAAAAAAGAAAAAAAGAAAATGACTCCTTTCCCCCACACTAACTATGCAAATACTAGTTTTAAGTTGTGGTATTTGTAATATTTGGATACTATTAAGCAGCTATTAAAAGTCTTTGTGTGCTTTGACATTTGACCACTGAGCTGGTTTGCTAAGCAGGTTTTTTGTGTTTGCTCAGATCAGGAGTTTGTCTCAGTATTTAAAATCTACTGTTCAAATTGATCATATTAAAATATAACCTAATCAAATAAGTAAATTTTCAATTGTTTTAGGTTAATGACAAAGGTTCACATTCAGCTTACACAGAATCGCTTACAGATAAATCTCGATCTGGAGCAAGTTCGCTGTGGGTCGGGGGTGTTTTACTACACATACGAGGCACATGCTGTACGGTGATGATGGGTTTGAAACAAGGTTATCCATCACTGGTCGTCTTCAGTCCGAGGGCCCCCAGCCAATACCACATCTATTATCAGGTTGTGGGAATACAACGGTGGAAAAATGTGGGCTTTTACCCCACATGAGACTACATTAGAATCGTATGGACAGATGTGAGAGCCTGACAGATCTGCAGCACTTTCCTCCTAAAAGGACAGAAACTCTGGAATGTAAGTGATAAAATAGTGTACAGGGAAGAGCGCTGATTACAGCTGACCTTAAACAAATGTAATGTACAAAGGCTCTGTTCCATAACTGATTTAGAAAAAAAATGGGCTACTCAAAAAGGAACATTGTTCTAAAGCAAATTCAGAAAACATTACAAATAAAAACGTGCATTTAACATTTCACTGTATAATTAATGTGCACATAAAATGTTTTAGAGCAGCATAACTTTGTGCCAAGCAGAAACTACATCATAAGGAAAAAAATAATTTTTCTTCTGCAACATAAGGCAGAAGCGAAGAAAAATCCCTCAATGAGTTGACCAGAAAGGCATTGTTAGTGTAAATGAAGAAGAAGACTTGAGTTTTCTCAGCAAACCATTATGATAGTTAAAATAGAACCACTTAAAAGGCCAGCTGCAGGAGTGACGTGAGTAATAGAGTTTAATTTGTCTAATCTTAGCCAGAGCTGTGGGTGGCTGAGGGTTGGGGGGGTCGACGGTACCCTGAAGGCACATGAAGAGAGCTGCTTCCACCACAATGTGGTGCAAATGCCCCCAAATTATTGTTTTGCTATTGTTTTTGTGTGTGCGTGTGTGTGTGCTGTTACCATCTTATAGTTTATCTATTGTTAACTTGCGTGTGCACATGGCAGACATGATGGGACCATTCTGTGAAAGTGTTCAGAACTGGCACGTGCCAAGAAGTTGATAGAGGAGATAATTTGCCGATTTGTTTTTAAAGGCACCATAGATCATCCAAGCATGCCCAAAGTCCATGGAAATAAATAATCCAATTTACAGATGTAGTTTAAATATTTACAAGGACAAGTTGTCCTGACAGTTTTCTTTTTCAGCAGAAACCCATTTGCCACATTATAACCGTGTGATGACGTATTTTTTTAAGATTTAAAATCCTAATAAAATTGTCTCCTTTTGGGAAGCTTGTTTGAACGTGGCAGCTCGCCGTGTGAGTGGTTTAAAACTACAAAAATAATGCAAATACCAACAGTTTTATGAGCAGTCATCATCCAAGGAGTGTGGTTTATGCTGAGCTATATTTCCCTTTTATTTTATTTTCTTAGCTGTATTCAGCTGTGTTGCTTCCCGTGTTGGCCAGACTGACTCTGCAGTGGAAAACTCACGCATGGCATTTATTCTACTTGTTTCAAGAGAGTTTTACTTTTCTGCTAAAAGCTGTCAGAGCCGAAACATCCCCTGCAACTCTCCCAGCTGCCCTCTCTCAGTGTTGGTTTGTGTTGGAACAGGAGATGTTGCCCTATACGCTACAAGCAACTAGATAGTCTCATATTTATTGTTATAATCCCTCGGCACACATTATAATTATGTGACAGAGCTAATACGTACTGCTCTGAAATGTAAACTCACGTGACATCAAATACATGTATAAGATTTCAGATTAGCTTGAAGAAAAAAGGAAGAAATGTCTTTTAAGTGTTAAATTATAAACACGAAAGTCGTCTGCTGCTCTAACTAAAACAAATTGTGGTCATGAACACCCATCTTAAAAGGGGAGAAAGCACATACTGTGGGGGCAAACTTTTGGAGTTTGTTTGTAAATGGATCTTACCTAAATTAAACCATGTGGTTCCCCCACCCTGATCACCCCATCCTCTCACCCCTTGTCTCTCATTGACCTTCCAGGCGCTCATTGTCCAAAAGTGAGACTTGATTACCGGCCTAAGCCCTGTGAAGGTTCGCCTCAGTGGCCACAGCTGATCTTTTATACTAATTTTGGATTAATGCGGGGTCTGCAACACTGCGTAAACACAGCCACTGAGAAGGCCCCTGCCACACAGAGCTAAACATTAATCCTCCTTAATGCTGAGAGTCAACTTCCAGTCCTTATCAGAATTTGTCTTAATCTCTGCCTAGGCTGTACAAAACTCCACTGCTCAATAAGTAAAATGTACACCACCAAACAACTAATGAGGCAAAGAACTGCGCTGGAACTGGAAAAAGCAGGCCAAAAGAATGTCAACAAAAAGATAAATAAATGAAGCCAGCCTTACCTTACAGATGGTTTACCCTGTTGAACTGGTGTCCAGATTTTAACGATGGATAAAGAGAATAGCAATAACAATTTATTTACAAGTTAATTTCAAGCTTTGTTGCTGCAAACTTTGTTCTTTCCTTCGTCAGTTCTGGTCAGAACCACAAACATGTTTCTTTACTCTTCTACTCTGTTGTATTTTTTGTCTGGCTTGTCTTTATGAATCCACTGATGTGTGGGTTTTGACCATGTGGGTTCGATAGTCCCTGTCTCTTCTAACGCCCGTTCTCAGAGTGAGCCTGCTTGTCTGTAATTTTCCCAATATGAGATATGCGATACATTATTTCAGCAAATATTCAGGCTTGGTTCCGGAGCATTTTGAAATCACTGATTTATGACTAGATGTTTTTTTGTATCATAACCACTGACATATTAAACACTTTTCTGTCTTCTTAGAGTACTCAGATACTTTTGGTTTTCTGGAAGTTATCATTTTAGGTCCCTTACAATGAAAAGAGGCATTAAAAAAAATTAAATTTTCATTTAAGCCTTTTTTTCTTAAAAAAAAAATGAATGATTGACAGTAATTGGTATGTACTGCATACGGAAACTGTAGTAAAAAAGCAAGAAAATTATATGTTTTTATGAGTCATTAATTAAAAAAATGTTTCTCAGTTTCATGTTTAAATCAAATTACAATAAAGGGAAAAATAAGTGTTATTGTATGAACTGATTAGACATGTTTAAGTGTACTACAGCATTTATTTTCTCTGCTCCAGGTGCTGAAAAGTGAGAAACCAAGCCTGTTGGGTGAAGAATATTTTTCTGAGGCAACAGAGGGAACGACTCGACTAATCTCCTAGCAGCCCAGTTCAACAAGCACGACTGCAGAGCAACATGTGGACTGTGGAGGAGTCGTGTGTTTGTGGATCTGACCTTGTTCATGTTAAGCTGGCAAATGTAAACACAGCCTGCTGGGGGGAAAAAAAGGAGGCCACGTAATTATAAAGTTTTAAAGTAAATGTCAAAGTGAAGTGTAAGTTTTAATAAAACAGGAGCAGAAAAGCAGCGCTCACCTACATTCATACTGCAGCCCCAACAGACCTGATGTTTAAACTGTTTTTTACATTAACTCCCGGGTGAGACCCTGTTGACTTTTCGGAGTCTCTTTTTGGCCACACTCTGCTTTGCAAAACAAAATTATCCCATGCTGAGGTTTTGAGGAAGAGCTTTTAATTTAATGGTTGCATTTGGCAAGAATCCCCATCACTCTGAAAATTCATCACTGCAAATTTTCTGTTTTCCTCCACATGAAGATTCATCTCACTGCCCTGTAATTATGCTGGTGAGGAGATCAGTGAACTGGGAGGTTTTTACTCCAAACTTGGGTCAAAAACTTTAGTATTCTTTGAGAGCGTTCTGTGCTGCCTCTAGTCGCTCTACATTATTCAATATCTACTGAGGTTAGCGCTAGTCTTTTATGAGCTGTGAACTGACCACAAATGTACGAAGTAGTCCGTCCCAAAGCACATCCCTTACCCCTCTTCCCGTTCCCTCTTAACTACTCTTCTTTAGGTCTATGGGAAAGGGCAAAAAAGATGGAGCAGCTTTAAAACAGAAAAATCCTTTAATGCAATTCCTACGTTATCTAAAACACCTACATATCTGTCTCCAGTCTGCGGCCTTTGAAAGGATATTTCAGGCCTGGGATCGAGGGGGGAAAATCTCCCTTCAGAAGCAGGACTAGGGATGAGTTATAGGCATCTAAGAGGCTGGAAATCTCTGGGGCCTGACCATGGCTTTAACATACAGCTCCAACCACGGCCAGGGTCTAGAGCGGAGGCAACCCCCCGCCCCCCCTTTGGTGTTCGTCAAAAGGAGAAATATAGAGAAGCATGAGAAGGTAGTGCTGGTGTTTAGAAATAAGATGGCCAGGGTTTAGTTTTAAAATTTATTTTTTGTTAACAGGCGTTATAAACATAAGAGATGTTGTTCTGCTTCAACTTTGGATTTTAAGTTTGTAAAACACCTTTAATGTGATCTTATAGTGTTTGAAATGTGCATGTTTGACTTTATTTGGACTCTATCCCAGACCCCGAATGACTCCATGTTCCAGACTTTAAAGACTAAGTTGTGCTGTCCTGCCCAGTGTCTCAGTTGTCTTTTCCTCTTTATTAGTTTAGCTTTAACACACTGCTCTGGTCAAAGCCAGTAAATTTTCTAACAGGGGATAAAGTTCAAGAAGATAAAATCAAACAGATGTCAGAGTGAGGGTGAGTCTTTCTGACCTATAAAAGTGTTCTCATCAAAGAGTTGAATCATTTGTTTTGAATTATTACATTGTTATCAAAAGGGACGGCAGCAGCCTGTTTAAGGAGGAATCTGATCTGTTTGTCTAAAAACATGGGCAGGGGTACTCCAACTCATAGGAACCATGGGAAAGAGTGATGGCTGACAGGCAAAAACAGCTGAGGATGGGTTTGACTGACAGCCATCAACTAACTTTCTTTTGTGTTTACTTTAATTCGCATTAAAGTGTTTGCAGCACCAACAGAGATGTTTAACTGTGCTTTTTATTCATTTATTGATCTACTATCTTTTGTATTTACAACATCAAACTGCTGTCTGTTTCCTCTGTTGCTATTTTGCATAAGTTTTAGTAATTAAAGTTGTGATAAGATCTAAAGAAAGCTCAAATTTTTGACGGATAAGTCCAGTAAATGTTTGTACTGTTGGACGTATCTGGGACACACTGGACTTATTTATATTACACCAGAGAAGGATTAGAGCCTTCAGGGTCATACGTTCATTGAAAGTTCACGTCGAGGGGAAATTTTTGACTTATCTTTGAAATCTTGTTTCAACGGATCTAAAGGGTTAAGACCTAGACGGTAGGAAGATGCTTTGTTGCACAAGCAAATGCCTCATTATCTATTTTCTCATTTTTATATTATTTTACTATCAGTTAATTTCTTTTTTTAATTAAGAATGGCACAAAAAACATGGAAGTTTCTTTCCCCTCCAGAATAAAATAGTTTTCTACTTTCTAAAAAACAGAAACTTGTTTCTGTATGAATATTTCTCCCACTCTTTTCAAACAGTTGAGTCTTCCATATTTTTACAGCAATGTCAGCAAAATCATCCTTTATGCTTTTTATTTTTCTTAATTGAGGGAGATATTTCCCACCATGAGATAGACAAGCAGCCCTGGGCTTTATTTGTAAAGTTACCTATGTGTTTAGCCACATGCTTTGTACCATTTGTGTTTAGATCAGTGATTATGTTTTGTTCCTGATGGTTATTTTCACAAATTTTAACCTGAGTAATGAGATCATCCTGGTAAACCACTTGGCAGTCTAATGCAGGCTGTTGCTGTCAAGCTTCCATTTAATAAAATGCTACAAAGCCAAATGATCCTTGTTAGTCCTTTGCTTTCTTATTGTTGCCTTGTGTTGATAATACACACTTCACACAGTGTATAACTTGCTGCAATTGGGTTGTCAAGTCAAATGACATACATTTTATAAACAATACACTTTGTCATATGAAAAACATGAGTGAATAACCTGAGGTGGTATTTTAGAGATGATGACTGACCTGCAGAGGTCAATAAGGAAAGCTGGTGGATTAAATGGTCAAGTTTGTAAGGTAATTATCAACAGGATCACATTCTTTCTCTTGGCAGGTGAAATTCATCAAAGTCTCTTTAGAGACTACATCTTCACCAGTAATACGAAAACTGTGCACAGAGGTTTCCTGAAATAAATCTGAATGAATGTAAAACAGAAATGATCACTAATGTTTTCCTGGATAATTAAAGGTCAAAGGAAAGATCATGTGTGAAACTTGTGCATTAGACGGTTCCAACTTCAGCAGAAGAACTCTCACATGCTGATTTTATATGTCACATTGACATTTAACAATAATCTTTGATTCTCCGCAGAGCAACGTGCTGTCAACAGCTGCAAACTTTCTCATCTGCCGGAGGCGACGGAGACTTGTAATGAATTGCTGAGGTTTGCTCCTGGACCCCCTCCACCACCACCACAGTTATTGATACAGTTGGTTGAGAAGATGGCTCTATTTTCTGCCGGGGTGAATGATGAGCGTGCTACGTTTACACACTGTATTTTCCAGTGTTTACCCTGAGGAAGGGAGCCTGATGGAATTTGTATTGACTCTACAAATGTTTAATGAGCGAGCAGCAACAGCAGCTGGTTGCCCAGTGTTGATGATGTGACACAAGACACACATGTGTGCCTGTGCACGGCAACAACTGCCGCGAACAGTGCAGTGAATGCTGTGCAAGCTATGAATGTTTGGGCAAAAGCAGCACTTAAAAAAAAGGTTACATTTAAAAACAAGGTAATGCGAAAAAGGCATGTTAACCTATAGGAAAAAGGTGTAACACAGAGATAATTTTTATTGAGGGGCTAATGTGAGTGAAAGATTTATTTTTTTTAACATCAGTGGCTTCACAATAATAAAGCAGCAAAAGCATTGTGTCACCAGGCAATGTGTCGATCTTAAAAGGAGCGTGGGCAGCCACAGTCCACAAATGCTAACCCTGTCATCTGGCAGCAGATTTGCAAGAGAGATAAACTGAGATCCTGCAGGAGATCAAACCCAGCCTTCTTCTCTAACAGAGGATTTAGCCAGCAGAGACTAAAGGGGCTAGAGCAGAATTACCGTGCACAGAGACTGAATGAGTCGTTACATTTGCCCTGCGAGTTGCCTCCTTTAGTGCTTGGACACTGTTTAGCAGGATACTATAAAAGATTATTTTTTATCTTGTGTCATAGGTGAACATGCAAGTCTCCTTGGAGGGTAGGTGTAAATGTGACAACAGCCGACATTAAAAACCATGCTTTCGATGAGAAGAATGACAACCAGGAAGTGACCTCAAATAGGTTAACTGTTTGGCCGTAAAAACAATAATAAATCTGAATAAAACATTTGGCAAATCCAGCAACAATTCAAAAGGTAACAATAATTATTGATCTAATCTTTAATTCAAAATTGTTCCCAAAATTAAATTGAGAGCTATGCTTTAATTGTTTCTCTTTAATTCTTATTGTGAAGAGATCAAAAAAGGCAAGTTACTGAAAGCACATTTAGAACTGGTGCTTAAAACTGATTGTCCTTATTTTTATTACATAATAAATTAAAAATTATTTTTTATGTTAAATTTGCAGGAAAGTCAGATGTCACTGTTGTAAACTGAGTCCCAACATATAACTGATAAAACAGCTAAGACTAAAAAAAAAAAAAATCATGTTTTTTATATGACTGCTTACCAGTCACATACTTTGTTTTATAGATATCTATATACAGATTTATATCTTAAACCACGTAAGTTGAAACCTAGAAGAAAACTTAACTTGTGTACAGGGAAACTGATCACTGACAAAAAGCATCTGTTAAAATGGTTCTGATGAAAACTTAATAGGCTTTTATAAACGTTCACACCTATTAAAGCTAAAATTAGACATTTAGATGAAGTGGTGTTGGGTATTGCAGTGTCAGCTGGGTATTCAATTCTGTTGACCAATCAAGGCAGAAGGCCATAAAAACAAGGATCATTTCACATGAACTTTTAAAACGCCACAATCCACTGAGTGAACGGAACAAAAACCTCAAACGATACAAACATTGGTGAGAAATATTCATAAAAAACTTTCTTTGCACGTAGTAGTTTTTAATTTTGGAACTTGAATGCATGGCTGATTAGATCTAAAGATAGTGGGTCATATTCAAAGAGGAACAAAGAAGTAATCAGGGGCTTCATGCTCACTCGATTTGTTAAAGAAGACATGGGTCGTGGATTACACAGTGTGCCCGGATGGATTTACACACTACCTGCTAACACTGGTTACAAATGGTTTAAAAGTGCTTTGAAATAATAAAAGCAAAACAGATTGATTCATTTAACATGGCATAAAAATCCATGTTCTTTTTACTAAAGCATAACAATTGGCTAAAATTTGGACAAGTAAATAAAACATTGATGGAACTGACAAATATTTGGTAGCTGGTAAAAAACAATAAAACAATGTTTTTTTTTTCTGTTTTTATATTGTAGTCAATTATAATACCCAGTAATAACTTTTAAAACATTATGCTTTAGAGACTGAATAGCTTGCGACCACTTAGTTGTTCTAAATACCTGAATAATCCCCAAATTGTGAAAAGAATGTTGATAAAGCAGGATTTACAAACATCAATTTTTAAAACTAAATTCAGATTTTGTACATTGCAAACATAGTAATTTCTCTGTCTATTGTTAGAACCAGCATTCCAGTTTTACTCTTGGTTATATAAACCACAATAAATAATAACATCTTATAAATTAAAATTAAAATAAATACAAGTGATGCAGTTTTACAACAAAGTGCTAACCCTAACTAATACCTTTAAATTTCTTATAGCTGTTGATTTAAAGCCATTCTTCCTCTGTATGTAATTCTTAGGTTAGTTATTTGCAGAATCCCAAATCTTTCTTGGAAGACACAAGACATGAATTTCATCCAATGTGATAAAACTTGCTTGAATGTGATAAAACTTATTTGAATGTACAAATATAGAGATAATGCCAAACAAAGCATACATATTTATCAAAGTATTATGGCCATTCATTCTGTATGTTAAAACTATGTTTTTTAAAGCTGTGTGAAACTAGTAATTTGAAAACTTAGAGCCTATTTGAAAACAGTGAAAATGCTCTTTAAATAAATTTGGACTTGATACAACACTGACAGCCTGCTTTGGTTGTATAATTTAATTCACTTGTAGATTGCAAATAATTGAGAGTGAAATAAAGATGAAATGAAAAATCCTAAAATGTTGGAGAAATTAGCATTCAGCAGGTCAGAGTTACAGTGCAGGCTATTAGCCCGCTGTCCGAACCCTGTTGCACGGTCCTCCCTCTTATTACTACAACGGTGGTTTCACCTTTTCAGTTTAATCATTCCAGAAGATAGTAAACTCTCCCAACAGGCTGGGGGCTATATAGTGTAGGGATTTACGGAGGGATTTGCATCTTCCTTTCTGCTAGTTCAAATCTCTGTGTCTTCTCAGATCAAATTATCATAACCATAGTCGGGCACAACTCCACCGTGAAAATACAGAGCAGGAAAAACGCCGTCAGCGATTCTCAGAAATATGAAATATGGTTATTGTGCAGTGCTCTGCAGCACAATTTAAATGTTATCCCATGGTGCCATTGTGGAAAACACGAGTTATTGTCAAATAGCTGTGTGATTGACGTCAAAATTATTTCTATTTTTTTTCTCAGTCGTTTGTTTCTGTTGTAAATACTGTCTTGCCTCAGTAAAAAATATCTTTGCATGTTTGAAGAAATTGTGAATTACCTCTTACCCTCAGCCCTTATGGTCAACACATTGTAGCATTAAATATTTTCGTGAGGCCACACTGATGTCTTTGTTATAAAAATATTGAATTGGAGATACTCGTGTCTAAGACAAATCCAGCGATAAAAGTTTTCATATGAGCGAACTTTCATCTATCACAGCATATTATATATCCAGCTTAAGACATCATCAAGGGGCCTAAAATTCCATCGCGTGACTAGCTGTGATGCCATAAGACTGGAAGTAAATTAACGTGACGCGGCAGACCCTGGGACTCTTGATAAATGTGGAAACTTTTATTATTATTTTTTTTATTTTGGGTGTGTAAGCTGAGAGCAGACGGGGCGGGTCAGCATAATGTCTGGATTGTTCCACGCTGCACGCACCTTCAGATTGCGAGAGCGAGATGAAGGCTTCCACCTATAGGGGCACCTCTCTATCTGCTGGTCTTTAAACCTAAATATGACTAGTGTGGGAAAAAGTGAGTTTTTCTTCCTTTCTCCTTCTGTCTGCAAGGGAACAGGTCAAATCCTCTGCCAGGTGCCCCGGGCTATTTTTCCTCTCCTCTCTCTTTTTATGTGAACACCTCCACACCGGAGAGCAAAATCTCTTTCAGGAGGCAAAGGGGAGGGGATGGAGCAACCCTCTCCTGTTTTCACTTTGTGTCTGTTGAACCTTCTGAGAAATAATTAAAATCAATATATACATAAAAGTTCAAGGTACTTTTTTTCCCCCTCAAAGTTAGTTTATTTTAAAGTAATTAGTTTTTTTTTTCAGAATCTTATGAGTGAAGCCTAAATGACAAACAGTAACATTTGCAATCAGAAGGTTTTTGTGCCAATAGCTACAGCCAGTGTTCACTAATTTATGTCACATTTGTGATGTCTGTCTCTTTGTGTTTGGTTTAATCTCTATTCATACCTGTTTATTACCAGTTTTGCCAATCAGTACAATTTTTTATTGTAAATTATGGGTAAATAGGTTATGGAAATAAAAAAAAAAATTCTATTGTTTTGAAAAACATGGTTTCATTTAGATTATTTTGTACTAATTTGTATACTCTCAGTTTTGTAAAGCACTTAGCTGATTTTTTATTTTATTTTAGAACTACCTTAAAAGTGAGGACCAACATTCAAGGTTTAAAATATACACTTTCCTGTTCCAAACTAGAAAAATCTTATCCTGAACTATATCAAATGGTGCAGTTTGAAAGAGTTTACCCGAGTAGTTTTACATAAATATTAATATGCAATTCTGAAATGTAGGTATGCACTTAATGTAAGCAAAACACTTTTATTTGGATACTTTACTCAACAAACCTAAGCATAAATATGTACTAATACAAACAAAATGTTGGATGTTTTGATCTTAAATGGCTTTTTTGAGAAAATCTCCATTGTTTTGTTGACCTACTTTCAGTTACTTTGGTTGTTTCCATAATTAAACAAACAAATAAAATAGGTGGTAGCTGTTTTTGTTCATTGTTTTTTGGTTATTATTTTTTGACTTGTCGTCATGACATACCAATGAGTACCTTTAAGAATATAAAATGCAATATTAGAGTATTCAGTGCTTTATGGCTACTGTGCAAATTATTTAATTTTAAGGCTTATTATAGTATTGTTACAGAATTTATAAATTCTACCGTATCTAGTATTCATATTTTTGGCAAGGTATGCACATTTTACTCCTCAGTATTGCAGTTAATGAATAGATCTATGTGCATGTCACAAAACTGTAAAAAATGTTTTTGAGAGTTTAAAATTAACTTGCATTTTTACATTGATTTCCATATAGTATTGTTTTATTTGACCTGTATTAAATTAAGGGTTATGAACTTCCTTAAACACTTGTAGGATAAACAAAGCGATTTTAGTTGCAACAATAAAGAAATACAAAAAATAAATTGTAGCTATGAAGTTTTTTTTTTTTCTTCCTCTCAGTATTTATGTGATATCATTACTGTTCTGCACATCTCTGGCCGGAGTGACACCAGTCCATTACACCAACAAAGCCCTCAACTCTCCCGCCCACCACCCTTCAGAGGTCACCTTGGGGAGGATTCCACTATCCACCAAGCCCACCAGACAACACCCTTCCCATCATGCCATTGTTCAACCCAATTCCACCTGGGATGGATAGAAGAGGATTTGAGGGAGGCTGAGAGGAAATGTGTGTGTGTGTGTGTGTGTGGGTGGGTGGGTGTTAAAATGGCACCATTTGGAGGTTTGTGTGGACAGTCAGTTGTCCTGGGGATCGTGGTAAAACGCTGCAGCTGTTTAGGCAGTCATATGCTAATAAAGACCGTAGAGCTTTTTTTATTTTTGACTACGGGACACAAAGAGAAAGACAAGTTTATGATTGGATTCATGCTCAGTGTGTCACTTTGTACTTTTAAACTAAAATAAAAATGTAACCTCCTGAGACCCAAGCTTTTTTTGGTGTGCATTTTTCAATAAAATGTTATCAGGAGGTTAAGAATTCAGATAATAAACGTCAAACCTCATCAGTATGGTGTGATCACATTTGTTTTTCTTTCCTCTTAATCTTTTGTTTTTGCATTGATTTACGTTGTTTTTTGCAGTTATATAATGAATCCTGTTTTATCCCTACTATCCTCTCTCTGTACCTAAATTTTTTGGATTCGTGTCAAAGCTGGGGGTGTCTCAGTTCCTTATGGGATGTAAATAGAGTGTGGAATGGGAAAGCTATGGTCATACATGATGAGATTTTTCAGGGATTGTGCCACAGTACGTTTGGAAGTATAGGGATGCTACAGGTTCTCTACTTTCATCCTATGCGTCTATAGCTGTGGTATTCAGTAACATGAACACTGAGGGATTGTATTTAAAGTGGTGAAATCAAGCTCACTTTATTATTTATAGTGTTATTGTTATTGCACAGCTGAGACCGTGGTAGCAAATTTAAAGCTAAACAAATGTTTAATATGTGCAGCAACATCACTGCAAGTTGTTGAACTTTCATTTCCTGTGTGGAGCCTGGTATTTACATGTTCAGCGTTTTTAAACTGGCTTACTGTGAAGCTACCAAATGCCCTGCAGTGTCCTCTGTGCGCTTTGCTTCGGATTAACCAAAGCTAGAACAGTGTGGGGTCACTCTGTGCCACCTAATTTACAGCTGACATCCCCTGTCTCCTACTGTGGAGACTTGGATGGCATGATGGGAGACATAGATGCCTGCAAAGGGTTGGTATCATGATAAATTTGGAAACAATACTAGTTGCAATGGAGATACAGCATGATTGATTGCTGCTGATCTTAACCTTTTACAGTGAAGCACAGAGAGGCGCTCAGCTCGCAGCTGTTGCTGCCCCGTCAAAACTGTCCTTTCTGCTGAGTTGTGGGGGAAAAAAGGAGAAGTATTTCTAATATTCCAGGAATTTTGGATTGTTTTAAACATACAAAAAAAAATTAAAAAAATTAAAAAAGAAGGAAAAAATAATGGCATATTACACATTCAAAACAAAAACAGCTTCAAAAAGAGTTAAGAAGAAATAATAACAAAAGATACACATTAATTTTCACAGAATAAAAAAAGCATTTCAGAAAAATAAAATCTCGAAGATCAAATTCAGTAGGCCAATGTCTCTCTAAATTTGTATGTATTCTCTAAAGAGTCAAAAGTTTCAAATTATTATCATCTTTTTTAACCTTCTGACCATAATTCCTTGTCATTGTTTAGAGAAATGACCAGACAGGACTGATAAAACATTTTGCTTTCAGTTAACACAGTTGACTGCAGTTCAGATGTGGAAGAGTATGATGTATGCAGCTTGATTTAGCGAAGGCCAAGTATCATCTCATCCTGACACTCGTGTGACTAAGATAATCTGCCAAACTGTCCACAGTAGTACTGGTGAATGTGATGATGCCATTAAAAAAGAAAATAAATATCTGGAGCAGGTCAACAGTGTGCCAAAGTAACGAAATATAATTCCCAGAAGCTTTCTGAAGGATTCGCGGAAGTCTTTGGAGTTAGATGCAAGGTTACATGGAGGGCAGCCAGAGTGGATGTTTAGTTTGGTAGATGGAGTCAAACAACAGAATAAAGAAGATACAGAAACTTAATTCACTTCAAGACAGAACTGGCAAGACAAAAGGAGTGGAATGGTATGCTTTAAAATATAAAAATGAAGTCACAGTTTTTCAGCAAATAAAGCAACTTTTTAAAACATGTTTTTTTTCTGCCTGAGTGTTCCAGGAATCGTTTGATGTAAGAGTGGTGAACCTGGGAAAGTTGGCTGTTCTGACTACAAGAGGATTTGTGAGCTGGCTCTCGGGTGAGTTCTGCAGAACACACAAGCTTTTATTAAACTTCCTGTTTTCAGTTTTAGTCCTGTTTTGAGACCATGAACATGAAGTGCTGGCAATTACACACGCATATACATAGAAATGTTGCAGTTTACATACATTTATAACCTTTTATTTGCTGAAACAGAGAAAAAAATGACCCTTTCATAAAAGAAATTGTAATAGAGTCTATGAGATAATGATTAAGTGTTTTTATGTGTTCCTTGGACTCATAAATTGGTATTACCCTTATACGGCAGTGATCATTGCTTGGCTATAACACTAAAGCTACTGCTCCAGATCAGTGTCCATACTTCAAGGTCAAACAAGGCAATAAAGAATATCAACCACATAGAAGGAGAGATGATATTTTCTTGATTAAAACTGTTTTCTAGTAGATTTAGTCACCAGTTCACCCTTTCTGTCTCTGTTATTATACTCATTGTTACCCTCATTCCAATAAAAAAGCAATATAGTTGTAAAAGATCCATAACCTGCCGTCCATTCAAATCCCATCTTCATGAGAACTGGCTTTCCTTATAGTAGAACAAAATAAAGCAAAGTTAAGTAAAAGTAAATGGGTTTTCCTATTGAATGTTATTGCTTCAGGAATGGGTGCAGATAGCTATTGATCTCCCTCATCCTTGGCCATTACCATTGGGATGGCAATCAGGGAGGCCAGTTGGTTTCTGGGTAAACAAGCATTTTCTCTTCTCATGGCAGAGCTGTACAGAGATTGAGGGCAGAAGGAAGCTTGGGACAACATTTCTGTTGGTTCCCCATTTGCTGCTGACAGCACAATTGAAAAGTATCTGTCATTCATGGATGGTCAAAACATGATTGTTTCCCTGCACCGGCCCATGAGAACAGATATATGACTGTGGGTGTAATGGGACATTTACAAGAACAAACACTGGTGTAGAATGCATGGAAGTAATAACATTTTTTTTATTTTTTTTTTAGATAATCAGATTGTTTTTGCAGCCTGCCCACATTTTTCCTCCACAAATGGGACATTCAGACCATAAATAGTTATTGTTGTCTGTGTTCCTTGTGTCAAGACTACCTAGGAAATAAAATAAAATAAAGAACAATCTCAGTAGTTATTATCAATTTACAAAACATTAACTTAAAAAAAAAATAGACATCAAAATATTTAACTTCAACATACCATTAAAATCCCTAAATGGTCCACACTTACTTACAATGTGCCTTTCATTTACTCACAAGCAGTTTTGTCAACTTTTAACAGGCGGGAGATGTTCAACAGTTATCTTAGGTACTTGAGGTGTTATCATATATATTCAAGTTAGTTTTTAGCTGCATCTTATTTTGGTGTGCAGAGAAGTCATTCATTTCTGTGTTTAAGTTATTATGTGTGCTTTCTAGAAAATGTATCATTTGTATCAAACTGTACTTCAGTGGTTTTGCAATATTGATCTCATTTAGAGGTAGATTTCTGCATAATCTGACATTTTAATTACTGTACTTGAATAAAATAGAATGCTGTTTGTGAAAAAAAATCATCAATCATAACAACTATTAACAAAAAAGTAAAATAAAAGAAAGTTGCACATTTCCTTTAAATGTAACACTTCAGTGTAAATCTGATTTCTATTTTAACAGCATGATGAAGCCAACAGTGCTGCATATCCTATTTCAGAGAAGAATATGACTTAAAAAGTTTTATTATGTCAGCCAGAAGCTGTTTTGTGAATGAATATAATTTATAAAACTGCAACAGTTCACAAAAACTGAACTAAATCTGCTGATTTATTTTTCTCTCTAAAAATATAGTAGTAGTAAATATTTAATTGCTAATATAAATAGTATTTTTGCTGCTTGCACCCTTACTTCTAACAGGGGAGATCTCCAGGCAGCAGCAAAGATTAAGCCTTACACTTTCATTAACACTATCCATTCTTTCTGAATCCATACTGTGATGAGTCAGGTGTGAGTCTCAAGCCTCTCGCTTCTCTAAATGCCATTCCAAACTCATTACCTCTGTCTCGTGTCTGGCCATCTACCCATCATGTTCTGACCTTGAGAAAATAGATAGAAGGGTAGCAATTGAGTAACTGAGTTCATAAAGTAAGTAAAAAGGTAAATGCAGCTTTAATATGCTGCTGTTTATCTCACACAGATTAACCACGATTTTAACAATCAGTTGAAATATTGTATAATAAGGAATATCTGCAATATAAATGAGCTGTTATGATGCTAACAAGATCATTGACTTAATTTCTTTGTTATTGATTCATTTAGGTAAAAAAGTGATTTTTGTTCCACAATTTCAACAAAAAGCTCAAAATACAATATGAGAATGTATCTGTTATTGCTGTGTAGATGTAAATTTAATTGTATTATCAAACAATTAACATCCACAAGTGTGATATTTAGCTGTGAAATAAGGAGTTATAATAATTTTCCATGGTGTGAAATAATATAATATTTACATTTTGATATAAAATGAAAGAAAAGTCAAGTTCTTACCCAGCCAAAATGTTCTTTTAGCTTCTGTCATTATATTGTGTGGTGAATTACAGATATTGTAAATATATATCAGTGTTCAGAGTGTGCTTTCTAAAGCAGTTCTTGCTTTTATTGTCAGCCCAAAATCCAGCAGTGTGAGGTTTATTTGAGTTCTAATCATGTATAACTTTACATTATATCGTACATTTTTCTTCTTTGTTGTGCATTAAGAAATACATTTATCCATTCTGCTTCTCCTTGGCTGTACCGTGCAAAGTGATTTTACTGTTTGGTTTTAACTCGCAGCCTTTTTGAATAAAAGGCCATTTTGCATGAATGTCACCTTTCGCTTTCAGATAAAGTTAGCCAAAGATATCAACTGATTTCTGAATGTTGTTGAAATAGATGGCTTTGCAAACTTTGAGATTGTGTAATTGAACCTTATTTATGCTGTGTCTTTCTAATTTTGTTTACCACATAAACCATTTTATATTTCAGTGCATCATGATAAATATGGTTCTAACAATGTTGCCTAGTCCCACATACAGCAGGTAATCAAACCATTAACCGTCAAACTGATCAACAAACATTCAACCATTTTAGACACTTTAGGTTTATGATGTGTTTGCTTATAAGTTATATATGTTTTGATCTAACAAAGCACAATTATCCAGTGTCCAAAGTAGTTTCTTAGTCTTAAAATAAAAATCAACCACCAAAGACCACAAAACATGAACGCAAGTGAAAGACTTTCAGTAGGAAGAAATATATTGGAAAATCCACCAGCTCCAGCCAGTTATATTGTGCCTTTGTTTCAGTAATATTTATCTTAGCAAAAGCAATCATTCCCCTAATTTCTTCTTCTCTTTCTTCCTTTCGTTTTTTTCATTTTGTAATTTTCACTAGACTGCCATATTATAGAAACGTGTTCATAGTGATCTTTTTTTTTAATAAGATATGGTGAAGCGGCTTTGCTTCATGTCAAGAATGGACAGATTAGTAGTTTTTAAGGTAAGACCTTACCTTGTTAGACTTTTATTTTCTTTCTCTCTTTTTTTGAGATTGATAGGAGTCCTGCTCTCTTTGATTAAGCCATGTTTCAAGCTCATCTTTGAACTGAGCAAATCAAAAACTGTTGTTGGAATCCTCGCTGTGGAGGTGTCATTTAGAGTCAAATAGAATGCAAATTACTTGAACAATTGAAATGTCAAATTAAACATGCTGCGAGCCTGACCTGTGGATGCCCAAAGAATTCATTTCCTTCATTCAGAGTTCCACTAATCCTTTTTCATTTCTTTATAGTCTTGGAGGTTACAGGAATAACTAAAAAGAAATGGGATAGAGGGGGACGGTGGGGGGTCATACCTGTGGGAATCGAGTTTCACCGCTACATTTATTTGAGTGTACAGATAATGTTTGCTTCAATTTGTCTTGTATTTTTGTTGAAAAACAAATAAAGAACTGAATGAATAGTAAACCTAAATAAACAAATATGGTTATTTAAATGAGAGACTTTCTAACATTGTATCAAACAAGTCAGTGAAATTAAAACATGCTACAGTGGGAAGATATTTGGCATATTTTGAGCTTTGTTCAGATGGTATTTTTTTATTATTTTATTGTGATTTTTGAACTGGAACTGAAGAACAATAATGTAAGATATGCCACTAAATACAGTAAAAACAGATCACCATTTCTATGTACAATGTTTAAAAAGTTAGATGCAAGCTTGAGTAAAAACAAACTAACACAATGATGTGACTCAGGGGATGATCTGGTTTACTGACTTTATTTTATTACAGTTAAATTTATACTGTTTCAAATAATTTTAAACCCCAAATTTGTTTAAATAATATAAAACTAAAATGTCAGTGTGATGGATTTTCAAATTTATACAAGGCTGGCTTTTTTTTTCTTATTCCCCAGTGCTGTTCACATGAATCTGATCAGTAATGCCACATCTATCATCTAATTCGATCATATATGAAAGGCTACATTCCAATGGCTTGCCATAAATTCACATCCACTGAAATTTATAAAATGCTACTGCTTAATAAGCTGGGGAAAATGCTCAGAGGGACCCTAAAACTGTGTCAGAATGTGTGTTTCACGTGCACATAGGAGGTCCAATGTAAACTTCAGCCATGCACATGTATAAACATCCACACTGGGACATTTACCTTTCGTCCTCATTGTCTCCATCTCATTGACATATGGTCATCAATTCCTGCCTCATCTCACACTGGATCGTCTTTAGGGTCGATTTGATCTGCCCAAGCTGTGGCCTGATGCTCTGTTCCCCTCCTCCTATCCTTTAAATTGCCTCCCCCAGGGGAGTACTTGTGTTTGCTCCTGGTGTAGACCTATGGCCATGCGGTTAATTTATAAGAGAGATAAAATTCTTGAATTGTGCTAGTTTGTTGCATGCTGTATGCTTTTGTGTTGCTCATTGCTGGCTGTGTTTTCTCTGTACCTGCAACAATAAAGTGAAGCCTTTAAAGGCAACGTTTTGGGGAAATATCCTCAGTCACTTGTTATATTAGAGAGTCAATACTGCTGTCATGTACTGTAAACTCTTCATGAGTGGAGCTACAGCCACTAGCCTTTAGCTTAGCATTTGGTTAGCTCTACACAGAGACAGGCTACCATTATCTGTACATCTGTATCTATTCATGTTCTTTTAACAATTTTAACAATGTCTCCTAGTTTCTTCCGGGTACCAACACATCATGTCTTTATATAAAATGTCTGGATTTTGGACATTTTATTGCTAATGTTTATACATAAAAGTACTGAAACTCTGCTTGGCAAATGCATTTGTCCTTTTTAATATATTTGAAAGACGATTATAATGAAATCTTTTCCTGAAAGTAACTGAAGCTTCAGGCACTTTACAGGCCTTTACATCTGAGACCTGTTGGACCCTTTGTTGTGACTCCAGAAACAATGCACAGACATTTTCTATTTGAGATTACACTCTTTATATTTTGTTCTTGTTAGACTGCAGCAAGCTCTTACAAATGTATTATCCCCGCCCCATGTGAAGCCATTTAGTGCTCCAAGAATTTTCACTTATCTTCAGATAGTCTCCCAAACTACCTTCCATAGGGAAAAAAACAAAAACAAATATAAGCTGACTCTTGTTTTAAAATACATATTGAAGTAGCACCTGTCATAGCCTAGCATATTTCTGGATATTGACTGGCACAACTGATTTATTGGCAGATTGTAATTAGGGCACTTACTCTGTTTCTAAATGTTGTATTTTTTTAAACACATTAAAATTAAAGCTGCTGAATGTATCATAAGACCAGAAAACATTTTATATAGCACACTAGAGATGGACTTTCTACATCTGAATGCTGTGTTTTATTTCAAACACAAGACACAAAGCTGAAGGAATACCGTATGTTGATAGTTACAACCATATTGTATTTATTTCAATTTGTTTTGTGTGTTTTTGAAGCTGTATATGGACATTTGTTATAGTTCACAGCCTAATGTAGGTCAAAAATATGACTCAAGCCTCAATGTGGTTTTCAGCAGAATCTGCCAAGTGCTTCATTTACGTGGAGTGTGGACCCACATTTCAAAATTGCATATCAAAATATCTGGAAAACTACTGGAGATTAAACTGGACTATTTCCTGCAGTTCAGGATTAGCTTTTCTGTGTTTGATGTCTTTGCTTCGAAACTGCTTTTAAGAAAATAGAAATTCATTTTTAAAATGCCAAAAACAGAATGAATCAAAAGACTGTTGGAAAAAAGGGAATCTGACTGCTGGAGGAAACAATCATTAATTAAAGTTGGTGACATGATTTCTATGTTGTGTAGGACTGGAATGAACTGCACTATGACACATTTTGAAAGTTATTTTTAATAACTATTTATTCCTTGATTCTGCTATACTGAACAAAGCAGAAGCACTCCACAATTTTCTGAAGTTTATACTGAATAATTTCCTGTGAAAGTTGTGATGATGTCAGCAGGTTCAACAAATCTCCTTGGCCTGGCAATGCCAATTACTAGTTTATAACCTTTGAGTATTTCAGAGGATGTCCACAGTAAAGACATCATCACCAACTAATCTATCTTCATACAATAAATTAAAATCTCTAATATCCAAAACAAACCGAACTGTCAAACTCATCGGCCATCCTTTGCTCTCTTGCACAATATGACCTTTTCTTTTTCCCGCTGAACTATCTGAGGTAATAAAAGCTTCAAAGTCAGATGCTAAATGTGTTTAGATTTTAATTATCACACTGATCCTCTTGGCAAATAACAGTACCGATCAATACAGGCTACTGGGAAATATTCCATTTGGAATGCATAGTGGGGATTATCCCCATCTCCATCATTGTCATTGTCAATTGAAAAAAATCAAATTACAGCTGATGATGAGTGGATCATGCTGTAGGAGGTGTGACAGATGGATATGGTTGTGGAGAAATGTAGAATAAAATGCTTTAAGATCCTTAAGTTTGTGATATTTGTTCTTTGTTCTACCATTATATTCAGTGCTAAAAGTATAAAGAATTTCTGAGTTTTGTTGTATCAATACAGACTGTAGACAGACTGAAGAAGTGAGTCATTTTCATCTGTAACCAGTCTGTAAAGATTTAGTTCTGAAAGTAAAGCTTTAAGAATTAGTTACTGAGTAACTCATTTTAGGAGGCCTTCTCTGAGAGGTTGTTAACCATATTTATAGTTTTTATTGCACAGTATAAGTGCTGCTTTTCTGGCAATTTTCACTTTTACTTTAGAAAACAATACCCTCAAATCAGACAAATTATGAACATGTTCCTTTTCCTTTGCTTCATCTTGCTTTGGTTGATATCATCCACTAAGCAGCTCAAATTTGAACCCTTTTTTGTAAGGTTTACTTGTGACAGAGTTAATTATGTAATTCATTTAGGATAAATGTTTAAAGATGATGAGTTCCTGCAAAATACAGATACAAATATGAACATTGATCATCATTAGGTTTTATACTTATTCTTTTTTTATCAAGTTGTAAACAGCTTTATGTTTTCACACTAAGATAATACAAAACTATTGGATGTGATAATTCACCAACCTCAGTTTATTCACCTGTATTAAATCATGATGTTCACACAAACACCAGCTGTGCTCAATGAACACTCAAAAATAACTCTGGGGTAAACAAACATTTAATGTGCTTTTCCATACTTCAAACTCTTGCTGACCTTTTACCTTTCTGACAAGAGACTAAGTAAACTGCACTTATGCTCTTAAGAAAGTTTTTAAATGCTGCATGTGCGCTGGTTGTTGCCTTTGCTAATCAAGCCCAGCTAGAGAAAACAAACTGCCTTTAGTTTCAGCTTATGACTTGTGACTTGTGAGAGGTTACCTCTGTAGTTCACCAGAAAGGACACATTCCAACAAATATACCAGCAACTAAATAAGACAGCCTGTTTGCAATTTGTTGTCTCACCACTGAACTCAGTCAAGAACTCAGAACTGAATCAACTTACTATCAGTTAAGTAAAGATAATATTTATTTGCTCTGTTAATTATTGTTTCACAGCTGTGTGGTTATGCAAGCTAAAGATCTTCCAAATAAAGTGTGCATTTAGATTTTTATTTATCTAATTTTCAGTTACAGGACAATAAAGTAGTTATTATTCTACCCCAATGAACAAGGCTCCATCCATTGAGTACTGTATAACTTGTGTCACAATGCCAAAGTCCCTTTAGTTTTTTGCTCATACTTACTTTGACAGTGCTTAAGTGTCTTATAGCTAAACCTTGGTTCCTCCTGTTTGTACACGATCTCTAAACAGCACTAAACTTGCCCAGCCCTCACATGAATAAAACAGGTAATTATGGGACAAAAGGCTGAGCCAAAGACCTAAATATGCAGTTAGGTTGGAGGAATTCTTTCATGCTTCATATTCATAGACTTACCTACTAAGCCCAACAAAGTAGGAAAGAAATTCCTCTTTCCTGACTGTGTAATCCATTAATTTATCATTCCATCTTCACATTGCCCAGTGGCATGCTTCGTCTGACTGATTTCTTTTACCTCCAACAGAGCTTTGGGAAAACAAGAAACTCACCTTCTCATGCTGCCTTAGCCTTTAGCTACAAGCTAAGGAGTCATATTAGGGAGGTCATATTGTTCTGAAAAACAAAACAAACAAAAAAACTTGTGTAATTGTGAACTATGGGAATGGATTGCAATCACAAACGGCAAGGAATGCCTTTCATAGTCTGCTGGTGCCTATTAAATGTCTGGTGACATATTTTTTGTGTTTATTAGATTCTAGAGGATCTTTATGAGCCTTTTGGCTTCCAATACATCCAGCCCTTGTCCTTCACTGTTGCTGTGGCTCTCTTGTAATGCAAAACTTTTTTCACAATGGTAATTTGAATCAAACAGCTTCTATGTTTCATCTAAATGAGCTATTCTTGATTTGCTTTTTTTAGGGTGCTTTATATAGTATCTTTCTCTACTTCTTTTCTGTTGTACCAATTAGCACAAACACACAATCGTAAAATAAAATTTCATATATACATAAATTGATATATATTCATTGTTAAGTTGTCATTACATTACTTTTGTATTCTGAACTACCTCTGTCAGTTTTTAACGTGCCTTATCAATCAGAGGTGCAGGTTTTGACATTACAATCACAATCTGAAGTCACAAAATCAGCATTTGTATTTGGCGGCTGGGATGTACTAGAAATTCATTCAATGCATTTGTAGAACATGTTGCTGATAACTATTTGGAGTAATGTTTCATTCAAAAGAAGTTTGAAAGCAATATTTATCTAAATTACAGAATAATGTCCATAACTCATTCTTTAATACATCACCTTGGAGTGCCTCCAAGGGTTTCACTTCTCAAAGGAAACTAGGAGCAGACGCACAGCCCCAGCAAAGCAGAAAGTCAGACCCTCTCTCAGCGCATGAGTGATCGCGGTGCGGCTGAAAAGTTAAATGAATCACATTTTTCATCATTTTATACAATGTTTGTGCTGAAAGCCAACTGGGATGGCGTGTGTTGTGGCTTTGTTTGAGCTAGTTTTGAGTTTGTGTCCCACATTGACTTGAAACGTTCAGTTTACATCAAAGCCCCAAAACATCTGGTTCTGAGTAGAGACAGAGGGCAGGTGGACGCAAGAGGTCTTCATTTTAGCAGCAGGGGGGTGTCAGAGGGTAGTGAGGGGTTATTGGCAAAACAGGAACCTTCACCACAGTTCAGTGAGATTAATCAGAGTTTACAAGAACAGGATTGCCATTTCCTGGATGAGTGTCGGAAAATTAGCGTAACCATAAATCTCAGCAGGTTCAGTTGTTGTGTCCTGACATTTATCAAGTTCACACAAACTGAGGCAACAACAGCAAAGAAGTGATCTGATATCTAAGAAATAAGTGCTCAGTTCAGTACTGTAATTGTTGTATGCAGAGCGGTGTTCGGCAACTTTTTCTTACTTTAACTTTATTCTTTTGTACATGTTTGAGTTTCTTGGCCTTGTTTCCACACTGGTGGGTTTTTGGCTGTGATTCTTTTACAGAGACAGCCTCTGGCTGGACCTCCCTGGGCAGAAAACAAATCTATCTGGGTCCCACGGGTTTCTGGCAGCTCTGAGCTGATGTATTCTTTTGCTGGACTAAGTTTCCTTGGCCAGCCACATTGTCTACTATCCTCGATGTGCTGATTTCTTTGTGCTTTTTCGAATGACCTTGAACAGCACGTTTTGAAACCTTTGACATATTTGCCTGGGAGTCACCTTACTGATGCAGTATAACGACCTCGTATCTTGTTGCTGTGCTCAGTCTTGTCATTGTGTGTGACCTGTGACATGAAACTGTCATCCCCAACCTCACCTTGGGAGCAGAGTTTTGCTGTTCTTCCCTCAGTTTTTAGACTCCCTCACAGCTGTTTCAGATTCAGTATATAACTGTTTTTCAACCTATATATGAAAATGATCATTTATTTATCATACACCTAAATTTACAATGCAAAATCTCTGACTTTGACCCGTAAATAAAATGTTATCTAGCTCCTGTCTGCAGATAGTTGAGAATATTTGAATGCTTGAAAAAACAGCAAAACAGCAAATCCATATACACAACTGTATCTCTTTTTGTGGTTGACCAGTGCGTAGGGTAATGATTTTAAAGGATATTTTTTTCCACTTTAAACATAAAAAAGCCCCCCCCCCTCCAAAAAAAAAAAAAAAAAAAAAAAACTCAGAAAAAGTGTGTGTCCATGTGTATGTGCTTGTGCATATAACCTCTGCAACCATGGCCAAGTCATCCTGTGGAAGATTGCTGGCAGGCCTGGGGTCAGGGGTCACCCCTCTGAGGGAATAGTCCCTTTAAAAGGTTATCTGGGGCTCAGTTTGCTGCTATGATGTGATTTCAGTTTGTAATTGTGTATGATTGAAATAATATATAATATCAAACAAGCACTCAAGGTCATCTTTTTCCCATGGTTCCACATCTTTTTTCCTCTTCTGCAAATAGTTTTTCAAATGTGTGACTTGTCAGGCAGATTCCTCGGCAGTCAGAATTAAGGTTTGCTGCAGGGATTTAAAGCATCCAAAGATGTGAAAATCTTCTGCTACAGCAAAAAAACACAACATAGTTTTACTGTAAATTAAATATTCATGAATTGAAATGTAAATACACTTCTTGTCAAGGCAGTTTTTGTAATCATTGTCGTCAAATGTGAAAATCCCTTCTTAGTTACATCCTTTTTTTTTTCTTTGACTCTTCTTCCCTTGCCTGTTTGTTGGTTATTCCTGATTAGAAAGGATCTCCATCTGCCTCACTGGAGCTTGTAAGCCTGCTCAGATCTCCACTTCTTGTTGGGCAAAAGCTCAGCTAAATCCGTGCAAGCCTAATGTTTATCTGATGTGAAAATAATTACTCAAAAGTGTTTTTCTTGATCCTAATAATTAGAGCACGAAAAGAAAGATCAGTGTCACTTTATATCATGGGTGCTTGACGATTGACTTCCTGGTCGCTGTAAGTTTCAGGTGAAGATGGGAGCGGATAAAGGTTAGATTAGGCCTAATCCAGAGCAGCAGCAGCCCTTAATCTGTTATGATACAAGGATGATCACTTAAAAAGGTCTGAATCCAGGGCTCTGCCTTCTGGTAGGGTGAGAGAAGGCTCGACTGGGACCCGTCTTAAAACCTGCTTAGTGGCACAGTGGCGCCAACAGCTGTGAGCACTTGGCGACATCCTTGGTTGGAGAGTAACAGCAAGAAAGAAAGGCAGAAAGGGAGACACATAGACAGAGGAGAACATCTCAATATCATCCCATCCCTGGGTTTCCCTGTCGAGGATGGACAGGTCTTAGGAGAGAAACCTGTTGTTGGACAATAATCTCAAGATCAACAAGCAGGTTTGCAACCAGGGCGATGATTTCACTGTGGCACATCGGAGATCTGCAAAATGAAGCCCAGAGTGGCATTAAGGGCCCAAATGGAAAACAGCTCATCTTGTTAGAGCCTGGAAGGCAGGAGACTAGCGACCCAGTGATATTGGACAGAGTAGGAATTCAGTCTGCTCTTCAGATCATATTACCAAACTCCAGCGGGATAGGAATACGAGCAAAGGGGATTAGGCGAGAAAATCTGCGTGGCTTGGTGAATTAGGGTTGGAAAAGATGGCAGGATGGCATGTTGTGCTGTTGGCATCTTTGTGAAGCTGAAAGAGATGATGTCTTCAAAGACACATGCCAACTAGGGCAGTGATATAAATATAGTGATACAATTGTCTTTTTATTTAATTTATTTTTTTTACTTTTTTAAGTAGAATCTCTGGATGGCAAAAAATAACAGTGGCACACAATTTAATGTTTGATGTCATCTTTTAAAGAAGCAAAAGCTTTTACGTTATAGCTAATATTCAAAGTTATATATTTGTTCTCAAAGTTTAATCTTTTTTGAATGTGCTGTTTTAAAAAAGAAAACCCTAATTGGTTTCAGGGTGAAAAGCTTAAAAGAAAACAAAAAAGAAAAAAAAAAAGACATTTCTGATGGGGTTTTTTTATTGATACAAATCTAATAACACAACAAATATTACATCACAGGCATTAATTTAGCAGTTTATCGAATATTCAATGGTAACCAGTAATTAGTTGCATATTTACTAGGTTGTTTTATATGATAATAAGCAGATGGAATCAATTTACGCATATGTTTATTGACTTTTTTTAAACAGATTCATTGATTGGCACAGAAATAACTCAACACCCAGTTGCCTGTGAGAGCTTCATTATCTCCCATGCTGTTTTAACAACGTGACCGTTGAAATGCCACTTTGTAATACTGCTCTGAACTGTCACAGATGTCAACAGCAGATTGCTGCTTTTTTTTTTTGTTTTTTTATTGCTGTCGACCAGAAATAACAGTTTGTAGTTATTGATTATTGGTAATTTGGATGTGACGGATCCATCAGGTAAAGATGACATTCAGATCAAAGTTAAACAAACTGAGGAATTATCTAACTTATGCTTTAATCACCCAATTTATATTCACTAATATGACTTGGTGTCATCCTATTCAAACAGCTTTCATCTCATTATTGATGTCATTATGGGGAATGTACAACATGTCATAGTATACATGCAACACTGATGATATTGAATTATTATAGGTTTTTCTTTCTATTATAATCAAACTTCCATAATAACCAAGCAAACATAGTCACACATACATGCAGGTCAATTTGGGATAAAAGTAGCTGTCACTGAAAAACATAAAATCTCTTCAAATTATTTTTTGAGCAAATGTTGGAGTGTCTTGGATATGACATTTGCACAAGTGTAAATACATCATTTTCATTTTAAGATAAAATAGTGGTTTTTTTTTACCTTCCAAAAGTATCCAGCGAGTAAATGTTGAAAAGTTGCTACTTAGGAAAAAAAAAAAGAAACCATACCATATTTAAAACACAAACCCATCATTACAGTTTTTCTTTCTTGTTTGTTTGTTTTTCATTTTATGAAGAAAAATTGTTTCTTTTGTTTTAAAAATATTTTTTAATTATGATCATAATGATAAAATATTTCATTTTTGTTTTGTTTTTGGTGAAAAGGGGATGTTTAAATAAAATCAAAATGTGCTTTAAACCATATTTTAGCATAACTTTTCACCATCAGAATTATAAAGATCTTTGCCTAAACAAAAACACAAACAAGTAAATCGCTGATTCTGAAACTTTCACTAAGTAAATTAGGATTTTTAGGACTTTGATAAAAGATTAACACTATTGACAGTGCCTCGAAAGTTTCAGGTGGTGATCTCTACCTGGTTCAAAGGACATCGCTTCTGATAATAAATTGTGTTAACAGAACATTTTGCCAGAACCACAACCAGCTGCATTTTAAAGTACAAGACTGCTACGTGAGTTATCTCCTCTCTACTCGTAAAGTTAAGTCCTTCAATATGATCTTATTTCCAGGAGGACAGATAGCTATATTTTTTTGCAGCATTATGGTAATTTTCTGTAATTAAGAATCTAATCAAAGCTTATGCTAAAATGGTCTTTTAATAAACACATGAGCTGCTGCTGACAGGGGACAGGGAGCTGTTGGGTTACCTGAATAAAATTAAATTCCAGTATGTAATAAAAAAGGGCAGACAAAGAAGAGGAGAAGGAGGATACTAACAGCACTGCTGTTATTACATTATTAAAAAAATAATTTTAATCACAAATAAGTTAAGTGAAATAATTTTAATGAAGCAAATCATTGCAGTTTTGTCTGAATATTCAGATAAGATGAGAAATAAGTGAAAAAATTGTCAGATCCTGAAAATGTGCTCTGTAAAGCCTAACATTTGGCATATTGTTTATGTCACATTAGTGCCAAGCTTAAAAAAATAAAAATATTGGAGTCTAATTATATTGAGGCTACTTCTTTCTGTTTTACAGGAGTGTCTCTGGCAAGCATGGGAGAGCATGTGCAATCTCTTTTGTCTGGATATAAAAGAATAAATATCCTGCTAAATCCAGAGCGCTCGCAGGGCCGTGCTAAAGCTGCTGCTCTGTATTCACCACAGTGCCTCTTATTGCTCTTTGGTTCCACAAACCAGGAACTTTCCTCCCTTTTGCCTCTCTCACAGGAGATGGAGCAGGAGAAGGAAGGGATCGAGGAGCGGGGGCGTAGGGAGGGAGAAAAATGAATTGGGGTTGGCGTTTGATGTGTTGATTGGGAGAGGAGCGAGGACAGCAGCTGCACTCAGGACCCTCCCTGGGGAGAGCAGCCTTGATAGCTAAATGAAGACCTCTAGTGCTTTCTTGTTAGCCACGATGGATTTTGCACCCAGATGAAACACAATTAGTCAATGGTGGCAGCTTTAGGTGTCCACCGATCACAAGGCACAAGTCAGTGTTTTTCTGAGGCGAAGCCATCAGCAGTTAGTGCCCCGGGCTGTGTCCTAGCCCCGCTGGCCTTTTCAGGCCTCTTTACCACTACAGAGGAGAGAACAGAAATCCTTAGCTGAAAGGGGCTGCTGATATCTCTCGTGAAATGATCCCTCTGGCATTTCGGATACAGCTGTGCACATCTGATTAGTGTGAGGCAAGCACAGTCCACTTTGGCTAAGAAATGCCGTCTGTTAGATCTCAGTGGCTTTCTCATCTGACACATGAAAAAAGAAAAATTCTCAATAGACTTGCAGTTTGCCCATCAGTCAGCTATTAAATCCCTCATGTCTGTGCAAGCCCACTGGAATACAGACAAGAAGGAGATGATTGCTGTTTTATCTTATGTTTAAGAGAAGCCAAATTCTTACTCTGTACCAAGTAATTTGGAAACAAACCCTGTCTTTGGAACTACTACTTCTTATTGCTATTCACATTGCATTACCTTTTTAATATATATTTTTTCCTCCTAGATTAAAAACAAAACAGTAGCAAAACATTTTCTTTGTGTGTGTTTGATTGGCGCTCCATCCGTTCAGTGCGTCCTCTTCCCTAATGCCACTGGAGCAATGCAACATGGGGAAGTTTGTGCCACTGCATGATGAAGCGTTCTATTTATATTAAAATGAGGGAGCTCCTCTGGGAGATATAGAGGGGAATGGAACAACAAACATGAAGCTTTAGAGACGAAGGAAAGTGTGGGGGGACCGGTGACAGCAAAATGGCAACTCCCTCATACAAAGTGGCCCTAAGGACCTTAGGAAGAGTTATAATATGAACGGTGGCATCTAAGGAGGGTCTTGTGGGTGTAGAGTATACACTGCTCTCTGCCATAAAACAACACCCACAGTAATAAAGTAAAGCTGCATGCCGCACTGTCTTATCCCCTTAAATTGTTTATACTTGGAGGTTTTTTAATGCATTGACCAATGCTGCCATAGCATTGACTGACCTGTGACAGATTGTTGAGTCGTTGTCCGTTTGTTGTCACACTTGTCAGCTTGTATTTGTTCGAGGATTGTCTATTATTTTTCATGTATCTCAGAAAGATAAGGATTGTGTGAAAGTGTAACATGATTGTACCTTTTTGTCTCCATCAATTAGGCATGAAACTCATTTTGAATTAATCTTTTCTCCAGTTAGCATTGCAAAAACATAGATAGATAGATAGATAGATAGATAGATAGATAGATAGATAGATAGATAGATAGATAGATAGATAGATAGATAGATAGATAGATAGATAGATAGATAGATAGATAGATAGATAGATAGATAGATAGATAGATAGATAGATAGATAGATAGATAGATGTTTATTCATCAGGAGCTAATCAAAAAGCAACCATTCTTCAAAACAACTTACCCCAATAACCCATATTATCGCTCAGCCATGGTAATAAAGGCCAGTGGGCAATAACAGCTTGATTTTTCTTATTCTTTACAAGAGCCAGTGGAGAAGAATGGACCCTAGTCCTGCAGTCTGTCTACTTAATTAAGCTCAGGGGTGAAGGCGTTATTTGTGGGAAAGAATCCAATTATTTTTTTTTCCCTCTTAGCTCCCGAAGAAGAGAGGGGTTTTGTGTGGCGATGATGAAGATGATGATGATACCACTCAGAGGCAAGATAGCCACTTCAGGACTTAAGAGTTCATTCTTTTGCACCTTGGCTGCCCCCTTTTCTTCTCCAGATTAGCCATTTCCCATTTGTCATCCAAGCCTTGTAACAGAAACAGTAATGTTAAATTTTTGTTGTGTGATGCGATTGTTACTCAATCTAAACCGAACCAGAAAGTGTATAATTTAGTATCTCTCCTGGTGGGAAATTCTAGAAAAAAAAAAAAGTTTGACCCTCTTATTAGTAGCTTCAAAGGCAGAGAGGCTTATAAGAAACAAAAGAACCAATTAAAATTTCTGAAACCTTAAGATCTAAAAATGTTCGTCTACATCCCGGTATGTCTCAGTATGAAAGATGGGCTTGTATAAAAACAGATTTCTGTTTACATTATTTCATGCATTTAGTGGTAGAAGCTGCCAAAAGATATGCTGTTTACATGGTTTGAAACATGTAACATTAGTAGTAAGGATACAACATAATTCATTCTTGTGTATTTTATACATGAATTTATAGTATGCATAAAATTAAAAAAATAAAGTTCTAATATTTTTGTTTTTATAAGCTTGATGATGGGTCAAATCAACAAAATCTGCAAATATATACAGTTTGGTGTTGCAATGCATGGTCTGTTAAAGGTCCAAATCACCAGATATAACCACAGAGAATTTGTTTTTAATTTGGGATTTCTCAGTAATGGCTCAGTCTGAGTTGTCCTAAAATATTAGTAATGTCCATGCTAGATAAGCTACTGTTGTTGCTTTTTTCAACAAATATATTACATCCTAACAACTGAATGAAATTTAGTTTGCTTCTGATTCACTTTTGGTTTCCAATTAGTTGTAATTAACAAGTAATTTGTAGATAACTTTAGTTGTAACATGTACACACTTTAGGTTAAATATAGAGTGCATTTCCTTTCATGTTCTTCTATTTTACATCCAAAAATAAAGCTGTTTTTTTAACTGAATGACTTATGGTGTGTCATTATTAAAAGAGTAACATGTGACACACTCCCTTAATTGGAGTTTTTGTCTTGACAAACCTGTGCTTGTTTGGGAGTGTTCTCATGAGCATTTAAAGACAAACCTTATCATTACACAATTTCATGTGTCCACTGGGAGAGCCAGGGCCCCCTAATCTGTGCCCATGAGAGCTCACCCTGCTCTCCCCTCCTGAACTTTCTCTCACTGTGGGTCACCTAGCCACGTCCACTGGGGAGAGGCTGCTTCAGCCAGGCCCTAATCCTGGAGAGTCGATAGATGCTAGCATGGCTGGAGGCCTCAGCTTCACACAAGAACCCCAGGGAGGGCTGCTCATTTCAATAAATGTAAAGTGATGCTGTCCACAAGCAAACAGGAAAGGCACATAGGTTATTATACGTGTTCGTACATACCCACACATGTGCTCCGGAGCTCATATGTACTCATGTGATGGAGGATTGCTTGTCCTCGGGGCAAAAATATGGGAGAGTGATGCAGTGATGTTGTTAAATGACAGGCAAGCGAGTGGAACATTTGCTCGCTTGATGCTGTCGATGCGTCGCTGCTGCCCTGATAAGACCTTATTTACATTTGTCAGGGTGGAATTGATTTCTTTTTTGCCCTTTACAGACTGCTCAAACTGCAGAGTAGACGGGCGGCACACCTAGGAGAAACCTGAGAATGTCTGTCAAAAGTCTTAGTTGGACCTTGACAACTTAAAAAATTAGCAGCAAAAGTAAAAGAAAATTGAATGCAAATGTTCGACTTACATGCTGCCACATGTTTGCATGTCCAGACCTATGGCCTTTATCCTTATCTTTGTAACTGGGATTCATGTTGTTTCTTAGCTTGTGTGGTTGTCTGTTCCTGCACATCCTGCCTGTATGCATTTGTTCACAGTGTGTGTGTTTTCAGAGGACGACACAATGAAATGGGTGGCTGAGCGGGCCCTCCCACTATTAAAGCACTAAATGGGCAGCCGGAGGTCCCAGTGAGTGTGTGAATGAAGAGAGTTCTCCTGGGAGGTGAAGGTCAGTGGGTTTTAGATGAGACTGTATGATTAAGGTCAGACCAAGCTACTAATGGGACTGTGTGTCGTTGAAACGGATGCCATACTCCAAAGTGTTAACTTCATGATATATTTTTTAATCTGCAGAGGTTAAGAATAAACACTAACAATGAAATCACTGTAATGTTACAGTCAGAAGTAACATGTTTGTGGCTAAGGAGTAATATTGGAAGAGTTTTTAATGACTGCCTGTTCATTGTTTGTGCTACATATTTAGAAAAAGGCAAACTCTTTTAAAACCAACGGCAAAAAAATATGTCTTGCTACTGATCACAAAAATTCTCAAAATCCAGCTGATTTTCTCAAGTCATACATAAAACCTTTAGTAATCTTTGAGTTTCATGAAAAAAGGGGTAATAATCATTTATTTTACTTTTAGTCATTTTCAGTTGTTACATAGTTAAGTTAGGACTCCATGCTTCTTCAAATTATCATGTTATTTTTATTTTCAATTTCTACAATTGTTGTGTTGAAACTGCAATGGGAGATTTGTTTTTTGCTGACTTCTCCAGTAGTTAATTTATTTTGATTGTATGACTTTCAAATGCAACCTTTTTAGCTTGAAAGAAATTAATGAAAACATGAAGCCCTCACATTTTTTTCATAGGACAAGGTGACTTCAGTGATCTTAAAACTTTATTTTTCAAAGCTCAGCTGTTAATTATCAAAAGCAGACAATTGTAGTGTTGTCACAAAATAGATTAATGTTTTTATATAATTATTAACCCATTGATTGCTTAATTATAATCAAAGCCTTCCTTTAAGTCTAATCATTATGCATTATATTTAGAAAACAGATTTTTATTTTGCACCATTGTATATTGCAATACCAACCTAAACTATATAAATAAATATAAAATGACAAAAATGTTAACAGTTTTGCACTGGTAACATTGAGTTTCAGCAGCACTGTTGCACCTCTTAAATTTTTAATAGAAACTAAACAATACAGCGATTTTTTTTTTTTTTTTACTGAGATGGCCACTTCCAATGACACTATCAATAAAACATCATCACAAGATAATGACATTCCCAATGATGTTCACCTACTGCCTTTCCTGTGTTGCTGTCTAGCTGGACTGACTGACAGATGCACAGGAAAATAGATAAATCTGACCTCCAGTACTAAGGGTATTTCACTTATAGCTGCCAGAAGGGCCCAGCACCAAAAAGTGTTTATTAACAAAACCCCCTCCACCCCTAAAAAAATAAATTAGAGGTAGCGCTCCTTGCCTATCTCCCTCAAATCAAACTCTAAAAGATTATTCCACATAATTATACAAAAGGGCAATTGGTTGATATGTGGCAGGGTCAGAGGTTGTGGCCTGGTATAAGCAATCTAAAGGCTTTGGCTGGCAGGCGGTAATACACAACCAGGCGTCAGCCTCTAACCCTATTCCCCAGGCTGATTGCTACCTGTCACCTCCCTTCAGCTCATGTAAATTGTGTCTGCTTTCAGTGGGAGGGGGCAGGAGTGGAAGTGTGTGTATTTGCAGCCTTGTATGTGTGTGTAAGTTGGGGCATGTGTCCAGTCTCCGCTGGTTTCGTCCTGTTGCTGTTCGGTGGTAATGGTTTCTCATTCAATCAAGAGCAGACACTTTCTTGACTCATCTCCTTTAATGGCATGTCCTCCTCAGGCTAAAATTGAACAGTCCTGACATGTCCTGAGGCAACCAACAAAAATTCAATGCATCATCTCAGCCAATGTTGTCTTTTTTTTCCCTGTTTTTTAGAAGATAATTCGTATTAAGATGTTGCTTTAACACGTTTGATTCGACCTGTATGTTTGGTCAGTTCGAATGCCGTGGTGGCGTAGCTGTTTTAATAATGGACTCCTGCAGGGCTCAAAATGTACCTTTTATTCTAACACCAACGCTGTTGAACCCCAGTAATGATGCCAATAAATGGAGCTACTAGCAGCAGGAGTATTTCACCTTTTGTCAGCCTGACAAGAAAAGTAGCAATTTTGAGGTCCTTCAAGATGTCATTAAGAAAAAAAGTAAACAAATGAATTAAAATAAATCATTATTTTATTAAAAATGTCCTTTTAGAATATTTAGCTGGTTTTATTACACAGTTACAAAATGACCATCAATCTATTTTTTGGGCAACATATATTTTAGAAATCATAGCACATTACTTTTAAAATATTTGACTTATATGAATGAAGAAAAGCTAAATAATAGCTTTTTACTTCTGAAAATTATTGTTTGAGTAATATTTTGTTATATTTGTACTATCTTTTAATCCCTAAACCTAATACTCCCTTTATGATGCAAGTGAGTAAAAAAAAAGCTTGATATTTATGGCTAAATATTGAAATTAGTGGACAGCCTTCACAACACTTAGAACAATTTTATGTTGCATTCTTTGCGTTCAAATCTGTCTAGAAAAAAAACATATATATATATATATATATATATATATATATATATATATATATATATATATTACTCTGTTCTTATATCAAGGTAACAGGAATATAAATTTGCTTCAAAATAATGAAATGGACACTACGTACTGTAAGGTTAATAAATTCATATTGATTTCTTTTTCTTCAATGTCAAACACAAATGTTTCATTTTCTGAAAAAAGAGAATGAAATAGAGCGAATACATTTGAAATGGAGAGTGGCTGTGACAGCACCATCTCGATGATATGATTTGGGAGGTGTAGGTGGGTTCAGTAGGGGATGAGGGATGGGGGGGAGGCTACTTGGCTCTGTCAGTTTTTATATGACATTATTATTCTCCAGGTTATAAATTCCGGCATGTTAAGATCTTTGACAACAGCGACATAAAATTCAATCAATGACTCCTCTCCTGCCCACGTCAACTCTCAGCCCGGCCGCTGATAGTTCCTAAATCAAAGCCAATGGGATTCTGCATAATTGCGCAGCAGCAGTGTCCATGTTTGGGGTCAGGAGTAGCGACTGTGTGGCTTTATGGAGTTAATGTGAGTGGCAGTATAAAACACTGCTTCATAAAACATTACAGCACTGACATATTGCTAAACAGGGTGCACATTTATTTATGAAGGCTGCTACTTGCACCAATGTGGTGCTCTGTGAGAGTGCTGCTGTTCACCACAAGGCATTTTTCTGGGGAAAAAAAAGTAGATTTATTAAATTAGTTATTTTAAAATTGTAAAATAAATGTTTAAAACTAGAAATAAAATAAAAAAAAAATCCCCTAAAAATGTATAAGGAGTTTCTCTAGTTCATTGTCTTGCATCAATTAGCTAAAATAGAAAATGGTTCTTATGAGATCTAAGTGATTATAGTGGTGTTTTCTTTTTCTTTACAAATTATTACATGACTCCTCAAACATAACATCAGTTTAGATCTTCTTTTTTCTGAAGATTTGTATGTATTGTTTTTTGGTTCACTTGTATTTTCTTTTGTTTATTCCTTGATTGGCCTATTGTTTGTTTGTTTCCAGGGTGTTTGCATTAAAATAAAATGTACTTGGTGAAATCAATGTTTTTTACAGAGCTGTGTCTTTATTACTATGATTTTATCTATTTTGTTCCATATAAACTAGATGCATGTATTATTCCTGTACATACATTTGATCACATGATCTAATAACCCAGATGCAGAGTACTTCCCTTTATCTTTCTCAACCTTTCAGATTTTATCCAAATATATTTTTTATTTATTTTTACTCACTGTGCATTTTCTCCTCTCCATCTGTATGCTGCTGCTTGTCTTCCTGCTGATTGCTTTGATTGATCATTATCTGATGGCCTCTTGATTAGAATGCTAACGAGGAGGAGGTTTCCTTCCCTTTTTCGTGTCTTGTCTCTGAAATGAGGCGTAATGGAAATGCAGTAATGGAAATGACATGGACGATGTGGGATGGATGATCCCCCAGTTAATAATTCCAATCTGTTAATCAATGGGCTGGTCGATTGGCTGCCTCGCAGAGCTGTGACACAAAAATAGCAAACCACTTTGGGTCAGCAACCTGGGAGAACGGGATTGTGGGAGATGACAGTGATTTCGGGTTGTGGCTCATTAAGTAGCTTTAAAGATGTATTTGATTTTTTTTTTCCAATTTTAAAACATACAAAGCTGAAAACATTTGTTACTTAATTATTTACAAATGACAAAGAAGTTACTTCTTTTACTTGTACATGAAAATGATTAACTACTTTTGTTACTTTAAGATTCTGCTACTCTGTTCACAAGGTTAGATGAACATAGAAATAAATCCCCTTTCCCAGGCAGTGGATGTGGGCCAGTGAGGGTGGGTTTGTTTGAGAACAGCGCGTGTAACAAAAACGTATTAACAGCATAATAACAAAAGATTATGTTCATCTGGGGCAAGGCCCTCTGTTTTCTCGCCAGGCGCTGACTGTGAAGTCTTTATTCTGTGAGTCGGCAGCACGCTGAACCCTTAAAAAGGTTATTATGTTCCCTCACCGTGGCAGCACTGGCCCACGGAGCTCCGATATTGTGACGAGGGTCGCCTGTACCACATTAGAGCCAATAAATGTGCGTTGGCACTTCCTCAATTTAAAGTAAAGCCCCTTTTCCCTTCTACCTCCCTTCTTCATTCCTAATAGGGTATTCCAGCAACGCATCTAATAAGTTGTGGGATATCTGCTGCAGGAAAGGGCTGAATATCTATTTTCTCCATCTGCAGTTGTTGCAAAGGGAATTTATCATCTGGTAACTGCTACTTTGTATGAACTGCACATATATATTTTATACAGGCAAAGTAATTTTATGAATGTTTACTCCTGTTTTGATCAATGGTTTATTGAAAGGCTCCTATAAGGATTTTAGCTTGATTGTGTTTTTTTAATTGATAAAAAATATTTTAATTTCATGCCATGTCCACAGCTCTTATTATGGCTTTTGAAAGAGTTAAGATTGGGGAATCTAAACACATTCTAAGCTGGGTTACTCTCTGATGCCTATCATGGGAGCTAATATCAACCTCGGGGATCATCTAAAGCCCGGTGGGTCCACCAAGGACTCCAAATTCATGAGGATGATATAAGTGTGTGTTGGTGGAAAGAGAGATCTGATGATATTCTGGTCAACAATATTGCAGGTTGAAATGTGTTTTTGTGAAAGCAGTTACAGTAAGAGCTGAAAGGCCATGAATAATTACTCCTAACAAACACACACACACCTACACACACCTTCACCCTCACACCCGTTACCACACTCAAAGTCTGTAAGTAATGAAGAACATCCTCCAACAGCAGGACAAGCACTTTCAACGACTGATTGGTGATTGATTGCCCGCAGAGCACCTCCCAAACGGTCACTATGTGAAGGTTTTTCTTTTCATCTTTTTCATCCTTACAGAGAAAAGGGCGAAGGAGAGATAGATAGATGGAGAGGGAGCATGAATTCATTAAATGTGCCAAACCCTTAACTCCAAAATTGATCCCTTCTTTTTTGCCATTGCTTGACCTCATCTGTATTCCAGATCCATCCCCAGATGATAACACCTTGATCAGCAGGCAAATGCAATGAAATAATAGAGCAAAGCTCCTTTAAAATATCCTACATTAGTACTTACGACCATGTTCAGTGAGGTGATTGGATCTAATTCAAATTAGCTTTCTTCAGCAGTTTTTGTAAGATTTTTTTTTTTTGTTTAAAATTTGCATTTTGCAGGTCTAAAAAATCTGATCTTATATATTTTTATAAAAGCCAGTGCTTTTATAACATTCAAGGGATTTTAAGTGCTCTCTTTTTCTTGCAATTAACATAAATGATAGTTTAAATAGCTCGTCAGAATGACTTGAGATTTACTCCTCTGTCTGAGTCAATTAACCAAATAATATATCCTGCCTTCTCCAATTGCCGTTTCCCACCCAGAGTGATGTGACACTTCCTTCCTCCAACTATCCACCAGCCTTGGCCAGCTCTGCATGTCTTTCTTAAACATGCATTGATTTGAGGACTCGCCACATTAAACATTAACAGGGGAGCCTCAGCTTGTCACGAACACTGGGGGCAATTAATAGAGCAGTAATGATGGGAAGGGGGGGGGGGGGG